>NC_057813.1:725456516-725510622 GCF_018294505.1 Triticum aestivum
TTTTTTAATACTTCTGCAACTTTGTTGAATTTAATAAAATACCTATGCAACTTCAAAAATCACCAAACTATTCCTGGCCCATAGTTGGATTATTTCCAACATGAAACATTTTAGTTTGGAGATATTTGAGCATTTAAATATTTTATATTATTTTAAATGCCCAAATTCAAATATTTATGATTTAATTCAAAAACCCTAGGATGGCCTAGGAAAATGTGCACCACTTTTGGCAGAGGTTCTGAACCAAGACAAAAATGATGGGCATTTTAGAAGGGCATTTCAGGTTCATTGAAAAATTATTTTAGTAACCCTAGTTGGTTTCAGAGGGGACTGGGGGTTCTGTCATCCCCATTTCAAGTTTCTGATGAAAAAGTAAACATGATGCAACACTCTAATGCATGACTAGCTAGGGTGTGACAACTCACCCCCACTCAAAAGAATCTCGTCCCGAGATTTGGGTTCCTCCAGGAAAAAGGCGGGATATTCAAGTCGAAGACGATCCTCCCTTTCCCAAGTTGCTTCATCCTCAGAATGGTGCGACCATTGAACCTTGAGAAACTTGATGTTATGACGTCGCGTGGTACGTTCGGCTTGATCGAGGATACGAATGGGGTACTCTCGATATGTAAGATTATCTTGGAGATCAAGCGTTTCGTGGTCCACCTCACGGATAGGATCCGAGAAGCAACGCCTGAGTTGAGAAACGTGGAAGACATCGTGGACCCTGGAGAGGTGCGGAGGTAGTTCCAATTGGTAGGCAACTTCTCCTCGTTTGGCGAGAATGCGAAAAGGTCCAATGTAACGAGGAGCCAATTTGCCTTTGATACCGAAACGATGGGTTCCCTTCAGAGGGGTGACCCAAAGATAAGCCTTCTTGTCAACCTCGAAAGTCATAGCCTTATGATTTCGGTCATATTGACTCTTTTGACGGGATTGGGCTGTTTTCAACTTTTCACGAACGATACGAACTTGTTCTTCTGCTTCCTGAATCATATCCGGGCCAAAGAATTGTCTTTCCCCGGTCTCTGACCAGTTAAGGGGTGTTCGACATCGTCGTCCATAGAGAATTTCAAAAGGGGCTTTACCCAAGCTAGATTGATAGCTGTTGTTGTAAGCGAATTCGGCAAATGGAAGGCACTTCTCCCAGTCCATTCCGAAAGAGATAACAGAGGCTCGAAGCATGTCTTCTAGAATCTGATTGACGCGTTCCACTTGACCACTTGACTGAGGGTGGAAAGCGGTGCTAAAGGAGAGACGAGTTCCCATAGCATTTTGGAAACTTTCCCAAAATCGAGAGGTGAAAAGACTTCCTCGATCCGAGTTAATTTCCAAAGGAACACCATGGAGAGACACTATTCGGGAGATGTACAAATCTGCCAGCTGACTAGCGGTTATACTCTCACGAACGGGTAAGAAATGGGCCACTTTGGAAAGACGATCGACCACGACGAAAATAGCATTATTCCCTCTCTTGGTCCTGGGAAAACCGGTAATGAAGTCCATACCAATTTTATCCCATTTCCATTCAGGAATAGCTAAGGGTTGAAGGGTACCAGCAGGCCGTTGATGCTCTGCTTTTACACGACGACATACATCGCAATTTGCAATATACTGAGCAATTTCTCTCTTCATCCTAGTCCACCAGAACCTCTGGCGTAGGTCCTGATACATCTTAGTACTACCGGGATGAATGGTGAGAGGAGATTCATGAGCTTCTTTAAGGATCAACTGCCGTAGATGCTGGTTCTTGGGAACCACTAGACGGTTCTCAAAGTACACAACACCATGATCATTTGTGGAGAAACAACTAGCACCTCCGCTAGCAATGTTCTCTTTAATTTGAGATATTCCCTTATCTCGCTTTTGGGCAGCGATGATTTGATCCGTAAGAGTAGGTTTTGCCACCAAGGTGGAAAGAAAACCTTGAGGTACAATGTGAAGGTTAAGCTTCCGAAATTCCTCATGGAGAAGCAGTTGACTTCGTTGTAACATCAGGTTGTTACAATAAGATTTACGACTTAGCGCATCAGCCATGACGTTGGCTTTCCCTGGGGTGTAGGTTATTCCTAAGTCGAAGTCTGTGATCAATTCAACCCAACGTCTCTGCCTGAGATTCAAATCCGGTTGGGTGAAAATGTACTTCAGACTTTGGTGATCAGTGAATATTTCGCATCGATTACCGAGGAGGTAATGTCGCCAGGTCTTAAGTGCATAGACTACGGCTGCAAGCTCTAGATCATGAGTAGGATAATTCTCCTCATGTGGGTGCAATTGCCGTGAAGCGTAAGCAATTACGTGTCGATCTTGCATAAGAATGCAACCTAGTCCTTGTCGCGAGGCGTCGCAGTAGATAACAAAGTCCTTGGAGAAGTCTGGCGGTACCAGTACGGGAGCAGAGGTCAGGCGTCTTTTCAGTTCCTGAAAGCTGTGCTCACATTGTGGAGTCCATTCGAACTTCTTATCTTTCTTGAGGAGTTCGGTTAGAGGTTTAGCAACCTTGGAGAAGTTCTCGACAAAGCGACGGCAATAGCTCGCTAAGCCTAGAAAACTCCGAACTTGCTTGACCGATTCAGGTGGAGTCCAACTAAGGACGGCTTGAACTCGCTCAGGGTTAACAGCAATACCTTTACCAGATATTACATGACCCAGATAGGTCACTTCTGACAACCAGAATTCACATTTAGAAAATTTGGCATAAAGGCGATGCTCTCGGAGTTTCTTCAACACTAGCCTTAAATGTTCGGCATGTTCTTCCTCGTTCTTGGAGTAGATGAGTATATCATCGAGGTAAACTACGACGAATTTATCCAAATACTCCATGAAGATTGAGTTCATTAACCGAGAAAAGGTGGCTGGAGCATTGGTTAAACCGAAGGACATGACGGTGTACTCGTATTGGCCATAACGAGTAACAAAGGCCGTTTTAGGAATGTCCCCGTTTCTGATTTTGATTTGATGGTAGCCCAACCTCAAATCCATCTTGGAGAAGACTGAGGATCCAGCGAGCTGATCGTACAGGTCGTTGATCCAGGGAAGCGGATATTTGTTCTTGATTGTGACCAAATTGACAGGTCGGTAATCTACAACCATCCGGTCCGTACCATCCTTCTTCTTGACGAATAGGACGGGGCAAGCCCACGGAGATGAACTAGGGCGGATGAAACCCTTTTTCAAGGACTCATCGAGTTGTTTCTTAAGCTCGGTTAGTTCTAGGGGTGCCATCTTATAAGGTCTTCTAGCAATCGGAACGGTACCAGGGATGAGGTCGATTACGAACTCAACATCCCTGTCAGGTGGAACACCTGGCAATTTCTCTGGAAAGACCTCCGGGAAGTCACGGACTATCGGCACGTCTTCAAGGTCTGGCAGAGGGCTGGCGTTAAGAGAATATAGTTGTCGCTTGGCTATTCGGGTCAAGGCATTGACTATCTTCCCCGAAGGATGGGTGAGTTGAATAGTCCTAGAGAAGCAATCAATTTTGGCTTGATGAGCTGACATCCAGTCCATACCCAAAATGATATTAATATCTGAAGATTTAAGGGCTATCAAAGATGCGAGAAAAACAAGTCTGTCGACTTGGATTTCATTTCCATGGCTTACTCTAGAAGTTTGCCATTTGGATCCCGGAGTTTGAATTACCATAGAGGTTGGCATATCACCGAATGCGACGTTATGCAAGCGAGCATAGTTTTCAGATATAAAAGAATGAGAGGCTCCTGTATCGAAAAGAACAGATGCCGGGTGGCAATTAACAAGAAGCGTACCGAGAACGACGTTGGGATCCTCTTGAGCTTCTTCGGCAGAGATACAATTGACATGGCCACGTGAAGCGGTGACCGGCTTGGCGTGGAACACTTTCCCTGTCGGCTTGCCACGGCCAACAGCTTTAGCAGATTGATTGGGGTTGGTCTGGGGACACTCACGCATATAGTGACCAGATTCCCCACACTTGAAACAAGTCACGGAACTGGTACGTGGAGGAGCATTATTGGTTGGACCCCCATAGGGCTTGGCTGGAGCAGACTGTTGAACGGGGCGAGGCGCCTGGAAAGATGGCCTCGGTGTGAATCTGGGTGGCAGGGCGGTGTTGGGTACCCACACGCGGCGCTTCTGAGGACCAGCACCGGATGAGGAACCCAGGTCACGTCCATGCTTGCGTGTTGCGTCATAGTCAGTCTGACCAGTTTCAGCACTGATGGCTTTGTTGACAAGTTTCGAAAAAGATGTGCACTCATGCAGACGGAGGTCGCGGCGAAGCTCAGGACTAAGGCCCCTACGAAACCTTGCTTGCTTCTTGGCATCAGTAGACACTTCCTCAGTTGCATATCGGGCGAGATTACCAAACTCCCTGCTATAGGCATCCACAGAAAGTCGGCCTTGGGTGAAACTGCAAAATTCTTCACGTTTACGGTCCATGAGACCCTCCGGAATGTGATGTTCACGGAAAGCCTCGCTGAACTCAGCCCAAGTAGTGACATGGCCCGCTGGGCACATAGCTCCATAATTCTCCCACCATAGACTGGCGGGGCCTTCAAGATGATATGCAGCAAAGGTGACCTTGTCAGCCTCCGCTACCAGCGCGGAACGCAGTTTGTGAGAGATACTGCGAAGCCAGTCATGAGCGTCGAGAGGCTCGACGGAGTGGTGGAACGTGGGTGGATGCAATTTGATAAAATCACTGAGTGACACCACGTTAGCCCTCTGATGGTGTGTTGTATTCTGTTCAATACGCTCCAACAAACGGTTGGTCTCCCGCTTGTTTCTCTCAGCTTCCATCATAACCTCGGCTAGTGAAGGAGGATGAGGCAGATTTGCATCCCTGGCTTCACTGCCTTCGGCCTGCTCTTGGGAAGCAGGGTTAGCGCGCGTGTTGACCATCCTAGGTAATCAAGACAATGTTTAGTCAGGATGGTAAAATTCCGATGTAGGATACATAATGTAAGGAATAAATCGGAATGCAAGATGATCATCCGTATGACATGGTAGATACAGAAACTGCTTCTTTTATTCCATCGTCATACACACCATACAGGGTTTAGTACAAGACCAAACAAAGTACTATTACGGTGAAAAGAGGATTACATCTCATCGGAGACATTCCAAGCTCCTATACATTATTTTTCTACATCTCCGGAAAGAGTACAAACTAGGTCATATCCCACGAGTCACGCAGGACGATAGACGACACAACTAGTGCGAACTAGTGATACTACCACTAACTCAGACCGATCCGTAGTAGTCCTCGTAGAAGTCACCTCCATAGCCTGGAAGTTCAACATGATCATCCGGAAACAGACGGTCTCGCGGAGCTTGTGGACCATAGGGGCTAGGATGAGGCCTTGGACCAACAAACGGTGGCCTGCGGGGACCGCGAGGTGGGGTGATGCCTCCTACATCACGCCAAACCATCACGTCTGGCAGAGCAGATCTCACAGGATAGAGATCGCACATATCTGAATATCCAGCTTGCACCGCCGGTGCGAACCGAGTCAAAGTGGCCCAGTGGTCAGCACGGGTATTGAAGAGCTCTAACCTTAAGGCCCGATTTTCACGGTCCTTATCCTCGAGCATCTCAGCAGTGGTGCGAGTCCGTGAATCCTCCTGAGTGGAGTCAGCATAGATAGCCTGGAGATACCCTTGTGCTCCCGGAAGTGATCCTGGCATATACCGGAAATCAGAGTCCCGAAATAACCCAGATCTGACTCGCATAATGGTCATCATAGAGTAGGCGGCGTCCTGCACAGCCATCTCAATAGTAACCCCGAGCCCATAGGAGCAGTGAAGAGGCTCGGTGGATCCAGGATAAGATGGAAATATCCTGACAGTGCAGAGATACTGGCTTTGATTAAAATCTCGGAATTGCTCTTCGACCGTGTACTCGGGATACCAGCGGTATCCAGCCTCAGTCATTACCCTGACCAACTTAGCAGTATGGCCAGGTACATCTAGGCATCGAGTCAGGCGAACCACTTGATTGAGGTCGCGAGTGGCCATCTGAAAGCACAATCATAATGCAAAGGCATTAGAATTTCTAGCAAAATTTCGGCAGCATAACAGCTGTAAATGCTCAAGAAGGATTTGAGGCATTTGACAAAGGATTTCGTACACACCCAACATCATCACATCAAAGTTCTGAAACCATTCTAACAACATAATGTGGTAGTAGATCTGAACTAGGCTTGTATCCATCAAACCTATGAGGTACTACTGATTAGTAACACGTGATCCTGATAGAGAGAACAGATCCTAATTCCTTAGTCCCCGGTGGAAGAATAGAATGACTCAGATCAGAATGTCATAAGATGAAGGAGTAAAAAGAGCCTTACGTTCCATCCCACAAACAATTCCCCTACATATAACTAAAGAATTTCTAGACTCAACATCGACCAGTTTGGCTTGGAGAACCTACAGGCAGTCCGGCTCTGATGCCAACGCTGTCAGGACCCCGACTCGATGTCACATCGATCTAGCCGGTAACACTTCATATCACTTTGCGGCCTCACGCACGGTGTTCCCACGGGTGTCGCCTTACCTTTGCCCGGGACCGTTTGCGCCTTTTGGCTCACGTATATGATAGTGTCGCTAGCATCCATATGATAAAGAGCCCGGGCTGACATGACTAGTCGTAAACCCAAAGTGGCACAGACTTACAGGGACAGGCATCCATGACCCAGCTTCGAACGTGTCGGTCATCAGCAAGTGGGTCCGGGCTGTAGCACTGGGCTAGCAGGACTCCGGTAAACCGGGCTGTAGCGGGCTAACAGGACTCCGGTACTCAAAGCGTGACATTTCCCCGAAGGGACAGACACAGGAACGAAGAAGGACACATGCCGGCCAGCCTAAGTGCTCCAGAGCAGTAGCAAGCTACCATGGCTCAGCGGTAACACTAGGAGACATTTCCCGGTAAGAGAGGCTACTAAATATAAACAACTAGGTAGTCAGATCCCACACATACCAAGCATTTCAATCATACACACAGTATGCTCGATATGTGCAAATACAATGAAGCATCACAACATGACTCTACGACACAAGTACTTTATTTAAGGCTCAGGGAGCCATACATATCATACACAAAGGTACGGGTCTCACGACCCAACATACAAGTCATACAGTCATACAAACCAGCAGCGGAAGTAACTTGTCTGAGTACAGACAACTAGTAAAATAAAAGAGGCTTGGAAAGCCTAGCTATACTACGTGGTCCTTCACAAGCTCAGGGTCACCACCTGGGTCTTTAGCCTACTCGTTGATGTCAACGTCTACATAGAACCCATCAGAAGGGGTTGCAGCGTCTTCTGTAAAAATGTAGATTATAGCAACATGAGTACAAAGGTACTCAGCAAGACTTACATCAGATCCTACATACATGCATAGTATCAAAAAGGGTTGGTGGAGTTATTGCAGCAAGCCAGCTCTGACTCTTGGCTAGACTATCCTACGATACTCCAACTTGAAATGGTTTTGCGCACACGAGTCCACTACTCACCACTTCAATACACTACCGAGGATCCACCTCCGTCTTCCTACGGAAGAGCCATCCTCGGCACTCACACTTATCTTGAGGCTTTTAGTATTTTCCATTTACTTGTCTATGAACTGTATAGGCAACCAAGTAGTCCTTTACCGCGGACGCGGCTATTCAAATAGATCATGATAACCCTGCAGGGGTGTACTTCTTCATACATGTTTCCACCACTTAGCGTCTGCACACGACATGTGCTCGGCAGACTTCAAGCGAAAGCCGACGTGGGTGTAGACCACGACCTACCTAAACACTTAAGCCTCTAGTCCAGGTTTATCGCCTATTCAGGTTCTATCTGCAGGGAGTCCGGCCGAGGTTTCCCATACGGCCCCGAACGATGTGAACAGGGTTCCCGAGATACCTAATGGGTATTCGGTACACCGTGCCACGTACCTACCGCATCACAGCCCACCCCTACGGTCAGCGCTGTCCACGGCCTCCAGTAGGCTACAAACACCAGAAACTACTTGCAACTCCTGGACAGAGAGCTAGGGTGAATAAGAAGTCGAGCGGGGTCATATTTCAGGGCCCAATGCATGGTAGTAGCTGTATCTTAAATCACATATACAGATCTCAGTGCTTAAGGTCGGCTTCAATGAAACAACCCACCATGTACTCCTACATGGCCTCTCATCGATACCTTTACCAAATCGTGTTCACCACACCACTCTCATTACCGGCATAATCATTTCACTCTAGCCCATCACCCAGATGAACCAGACCTGACACGACTCTAAGCATAGCAGGCATAGCAAGGTAGGAACAACACATACATAGGGCTCAATCAACTCCTACACATGCTAGTGGGTTTCATCTAGTTACTGTGGCAATGACAGGTCATGCAGAGGAAAAGGGTTCAACTACCGTAGCACACAGCAGTTTGAATCGCATTGTCTTAATGCAGTAAAAGAGAGCAGGAGCGAGAACATGGGATTGTATCGATATGATCAAATGGTTGGTTGCTTGCCTGATGGTTCGATGCACTAATACGGTTCTTCGTTAGGGTAATCACGGTACTCCTCGGAGACAGAACCTGTCGCAAAGGACATCGATACACAAGCATCACCAAACAATGTGCAACAATATGATGCATGCATGAAACATGGCAATATGAGTGTGTTGGGCTAATGCAACTAGAACCAGAAGGGTTTGAACAAATTTGAATCAAAGATTCAAATTTCAAACTCAAACATGGCCTTTTAAAGTGCTTTTCCTTGTTCTGCTTAAAACATCAATTTAACTTGTTTGATCATGCATGAAAATAGTACAGATGGATAGATTGGATTTTTCTGATCATTTTTCATATATAATTTGTCCAATTTGGAGTTACAGAATAAAAGTTATGAATTTTTGAAGTTTAAATAATATTCTGGAATTTCCTGATTTAATTTAAATCCAGAAAATCGATTACTGCGTCAGCCTGACGTCAGTGTGACGTCAGCAGGTCAACGGAACAGGTCTGGGTCAAACCTGACAGTGGGTCCCGCATGTCAGGGTGATTATTTTAATTAAAACTTAATTAAAACTAATCCTGTTTAATTAACAGGGCTGGGCCCCACCTGTCATTGACTCAGGGGAGTCAACCAGGGCCCACCCGTGGTCAAAGTCAATGTCGGCTGCCGGCGTTTAGTCGCCGGCGAGCCCGACGCGGCGGCGGAAGTGGTTTTGGTCATTTCGGCCACCAAACGGACCGCGGAGACCACCGGAGGGGAGCTGAGGGCAACCCGCAGCTCTTGGCGGAGCCCGTTGGGGTCGGGGTGGCCGGAGTCGACGGCGGCGAGCTCGGCTGCGGCCGCCGGGGTTCGGTCGTGCACGGGAACGGTGCTGGAGCTCGAAGTCGAGCAAAGCGAGGCGCTAGGGATGCTCTACGGGGTTTTGTGAACTCGTTGGACTCGCCGGGGTGACCAAATGGTCACCGGAGCTGCGTCGACGGCGAGCTCGGCGACGGCGGAGGTTCGGCCGTGGTGGGGAGGAGGCTACGGTGAGGGTACGAGGGGGAGAAGAGGGGGAAACGGTGGCGTAGCTCACCGCGGTTGCAGTGGGCGTCGAAGCGGGCTCGGGGACGCGCTGGAGACGGCGAATTCGACGGCGACGGTGGTCGAAGCCCGAAGAGGGGAACGGCGACGTGGCGGCGATGCAGGGCTTCCGGGGAGCTGTGAAGCGGTGGGGAGGAAGAGGGAGTCGAGGCGGAGCTCCTGAGCTAGTCGGGGGAGCGAGGGGTGGTCGGAGACGGTGGCTATGGCGAACGGCGGCGACGGTGGTGTTCGGCCGGGCGAGAGAGAGAGCGAGGGAGAGGAGGGGAGAGCCGGGGGAGAGTGAGAGAGAGCAGGGGAGAGGCGTGGCGTCGTCCAGGGCGTCGAGCGAGGAGGGGAGGGCAGGCAAGCAGGCGAGCAGGTGGCGTGGCGCGGTGGCCGTGCGCGCGCGCCGGCCACACTCCCCTCCCTCTGTCGGGACGAAGACGACAGAGGAGGGAGGTGGGCTGGGCCGGCTGCTGGCTGGGCCGGCCAGCTGGCTGGGCTGCACAGGGAGGAGCCCAGGTAAGCTTCTCCCTTTTAGTTTTTCTGTTTCTGTTTTTATTTAATATATCTGCAACTTTGTTGAATTAAATAAAATACCTAGGCAACTTCAAAAATCACCAAACTAGTCCTGGTCCATAGTTGGATTATTTCCAACATGAAACATTTTAGTTTGGAGATATTTGAGCATTTAAATATTTTATATTATTTTAAATGCCCAAATTCAAATATTTATGATTTAATTCCAAAAACCCTAGGATGGCCTAGGAAAATGTGCACCACTTTTGGCAGAGGTTCTGAACCAAGACAAAAATGATGGGCATTTTAGAAGGGCATTTCAGGTTCATTGAAAAATTATTTTAGTAGCCCTAGTTGGTTTCAGAGGGGACTGGGGGTTCTGTCATCCCCATTTCAAGTTTCTGATGAAAAAGTAAACATGATGCAACACTCTAATGCATGACTAGCTAGGGTGTGACATAGTAGCTGTATCTTAAATCACATATACAGATCTCAGTGCTTAAGGTCGGCTTCAATGAAACAACCCACCATGTACTCCTACATGGCCTCTCATCGATACCTTTACCAAATCGTGTTCACCACACCACTCTCATTACCGACATTAATATTTCACTCTAGCCCATCACCCAGATGAACCAGACCTGACACGACTCTAAGCATAGCAGGCATAGCAAGGTAGGAACGACACATACACATGGCTCAATCAACTCCTACACATGCTAGTGGGTTTCATCTAGTTACTGTGGCAATGACAGGTCATGCAGAGGAAATGGGTTCAACTACCGTAGCACACAGCAGTTTGAATCGCGTTGTCTTAATGCAGTAAAAGAGAGCAGGAGCGAGAACATGGGATTGTATCGATATGATCAAATGGTTGGTTGCTTGCCTGATGGTTCGATGCACTGATAAGGTTCTTCGTTAGGGTAATCATGGTACTCCTCGGGGGCAGAACCTGTCGCAAAGGACACCGATACACAACCATCACCAAACAATGTGCAACAATATGATGCATGCATGAAACATGGCAATATGAGTGTGTTGGGCTAATGCAACTAAAACCAGAAGGGTTTGAACAAATTTGAATCAAAGATTCAAATTTCAAACTCAAACATGGCCTCTTTAAGTGCTTTTCCTTGTTCTGCTTAAAACATCAATTTAACTTGTTTGATCATGCATGAAAATAGTACAGATGGATAGATTGGATTTTTCTGATCATTTTTCATATATAATTTGTCCAATTTGGAGTTACAGAATAAAAGTTATGAATTTTTGAAGTTTAAATAATATTCTGGAATTTCCTGATTTAATTTAAATCCAGAAAATCAATTACTGCGTCAGCCTGACGTCAGTGTGACGTCAGCAGGTCAACGGAACAGGTCTGGGTCAAACCTGACAGTGGGTCCCGCATGTCAGGGTGATTATTTTAATTAAAGTTTAATTAAAACTAAACCTGTTTAATTAACAGGGCTGGGCCCCACCTGTCATTGACTCAGGGGAGTCAACCAGGGCCCACCCGTGGTCAAAGTCAAAGTCGGCTGCCGGCGTTTAGTCGCCGGCGAGCCCGACGCGGCGGCGGAAGTGGTTTTGGCCATTTCGGCCACCAAATGGGTCGCGGAGACCACCGGAGTGGAGCTGAGGACAAGCCGCAGCTCTTGGTGGAGTCCGTTGGGGTCGGGGTGGCCGGAGTTGGCGCCGGCGACGACTTTGGCGGCCACCGGGGTTCGGTCGAGGATGAACTTGGCGCTAGAGGGGTCGGTGAGGCTCGTGGAGTGGCTAGCTAGGTGCTGTGGGACTCGGTGAGCAAGATGGACACCATCTTGTGGCCGGAGTGTGGCCGGAAGCACGTCGGCGACGAGGTCCGCGACGGTGCGGGCGTGTGATCCTCGTGCGGTGGCTACACGGCTCGGGAATGAGAGAGAGAGGGTCGGAGGAGTAGCTAGGCTCACAGCGCTCCCGTAGAGGCCACCGGCGGGGTCGGGGACGAGCTGAGGCAGCGACGGCGTTGAAAGGGATCTCCGGCGACGGCGAGCTCGGGCGAGGTCGGTGCGGTGGTCTCGGGCCGCTCGAGCACACGGGGCTCGGCTAGCTCGATGAAGTGGACGGCGGCGAAGCTCCTGGACACGGTGGCACGGCGTGGGGTGGACGGAGGGCGTGGCTACGGCGAGGGGGTGGCGGCGATGGCGTCGGCCATGGCTGGGGCGTGCGAGGGGGAGGAGCTGGAGAGGAGAGGGGGTGTCTGGGGGGTTCGGGGGAGAGAGGGAGGCCGGTTCACGGCGTTAGCCGGGCGAGGGAGGCGGCGAGGCGGCGAGCAGCTGCGTGGCGAGCTGCGGTGCCGCCGCCGAGCACCTTGGCTGCCTGCCTGGCAAGCCAAGCAGCTCGCTGGAGCGGTGGCCGGGCTGGGCCGGCCAGGTGGGCTGGCTGGTGGGCGACAGGTAAGTTTTTCCATTTTCTTCTGTTTTCTGTTTTTTAATACTTCTGCAACTTTGTTGAATTTAATAAAATACCTATGCAACTTCAAAAATCACCAAACTATTCCTGGCCCATAGTTGGATTATTTCCAACATGAAACATTTTAGTTTGGAGATATTTGAGCATTTAAATATTTTATATTATTTTAAATGCCCAAATTCAAATATTTATGATTTAATTCAAAAACCCTAGGATGGCCTAGGAAAATGTGCACCACTTTTGGCAGAGGTTCTGAACCAAGACAAAAATGATGGGCATTTTAGAAGGGCATTTCAGGTTCATTGAAAAATTATTTTAGTAACCCTAGTTGGTTTCAGAGGGGACTGGGGGTTCTGTCATCCCCATTTCAAGTTTCTGATGACGTCGAGGACGAGGAAGAAGAGGAGGAGGAGGTCGTACCACCGCGCTCAGAAAGGCGGTCGAAGCTTGTCCACGACCCTTCGACTGAACGGGGCAAGGGGGTTGCGACCGCTGTTCAGTCGACCAAGCGCCCTCGGACCACCTCTCCGGGGCCGACTGAAAAGGCGCCGAAGCAGCCCAAGGCGGCCCCGTCGAAGACGATCAAGCTCCTACCGAAGATGAAGGTGTCCATCCCCACCATATCAGGGTAATCGTGCTGCTTGAATCTTCTTATTTTGTGTGGACTTTGTCTCTGGTCGACGCTGAAGTTAGTCGACTGACCCTTTGGAATTGCAGTGCTGCTACTTCTGAAACCTCAGCCCGGGCTGATGACCACGAGATGGAGGACGCAGCAACTTCGAACCCAGGTACTGTATTCTTAACGCCGTTCTTAGTCGACTGACTCGCGATCTCTGATCTTGATGTCGACTGACTCGTGATCTCTGATCCTGATTCTTCTCTGTAGCTCCACCCAATACTGTTATCAATCTCCCTGATGATGATGAGGATGAAGAGCTGCTGAAGCGCAGGAGGAGTCGGAAAGCGTCCGCCAGTAAGGTGCCTCAGGATGTGACGGCGCCTGAGATTCTGACTGTGGAGGAAGAGAACACCACTCGACACACGGTGTCCTTCGCAGATCCATTGACGAGTGCTCAGCAGCCCTCCCTCTTCACGACACACCACGTCCCAGAGGACCAAGCTGGCGCAGCGAAGGAGGCGATACGCCAGGCGGGAATCATGATGGAGCAGCTGAAGACCATCCGGGATGCGAGCCAGGCGGCTTATGACGCCAGTTCTACCCTCCAAAGCAATGTCCAGGTCAGTCGACCACTGTTTGTTCTGTTGGATATGCTACCAAAAACTTTTCCTTTCCGGAATTTATAGTAGTCACCCACTGGGTGTGTGGAATAAACCCCGTGTTAGCGGGGGCACGCTGAGTGCACCCGCTGGGTGTAGTCCCCAAGGCTAAGGTCGACTGTTGGCAGCCGGCCTTAGGCTTTATGATGTCAATTTTTCTGTCAGTCGACTATGTCGACTAGATTTCACAAACCGGTGGGGGCACGCTGAGTGCACCCACTGGGTGTAGTCCCCGAGACTGTGGTCGACTGCTTGCAGTTGATCACAGTCTTAAAGAATACATCTTGTTTTTTTTTGAGGTCGACTGGTCGACTTTGTCTTGAACAGAATTAGTGGGGGCACGCTGAGTGCACCCACTAGGTGTAGTCCCCGAGACTACGGTCGAATGCTTGTATTCGGCTGTAGTCTTAGAAACGTGTGTTTTTTCCTCTTTCACTCGGAAGTGAATTATATTTGACATTTAGTCGATTGGTTCTTCGCAGAACTCTTGTGATCTTGTGGCTCGCTACTCTGAGCTGGAAAACAAGCACACTCAACTCGAGCTGAGCTTGAAGCTGGTTCAAGAGAAGCTGACGAAGGCAAAGGAGGAGACTGAAGGTATGTTTGGTGAGACCTTGACGACTGCTTTTCCCCTTGCTTGTTTCAAAATCTGACCTTGCTGTAACTTGCAGGTAAGGTAAGGGAGGCCCAACAGAAGAAAGACCTCGAACTCGCTGAGAAGATCAAGCTTGCTGACGAGAAGTTAGCTTCAGTCACCAAGCTTGAACAAGACAATACCAATCTGAAGGCTGCTCTTGGGATCGCCAACAAGGAGATCAGTCAACTAAAAACTGATAAAGCTGCCCTGACCGACCAAGTCAGCAAATTGTCTGGGAAGAAAACTGATCTGGAGGCCTTCCTGAGTAGTCTTGCCAAGAAGCTGTTTCTTATGCTTGAAGGTAAACCTCTATGCTTGGCAAACATTTCCAATTGTGGTTTTTCCATTCGACCATCCCCTTGACTTAGTGATCATCCTTGCAGAATTCTGTCAAAACTTTGAAGAAGAAACTAGCCGGCTGGAGCCAAACCTCGACCCCGTCAATTCTCCGGTGAACGACGAAGTTGCCATGGATGTTTTCCGACTGGAGTCTCGTGTCGCAGCTGTCGTGGACTATCTCGCAAGGCTGAAGGCCGCCACATCTCGCATCGACTCGATGCTCTGGCCTGAGGAGACACTTCAGAATGACCTTGAGTCGCTGATGGCCTGGTTGAACACGATCCCTGGTCGAGTGCAGGAATGGAAGAAGTCCTCGGCTCGGTGTGGTGCAGATGTTGCTCTGTGTCTGGCCAGAGTCCACTGTAAAGATGCGCGAGAAGAGAAGCTGGCGGCCCTTCGGGTGGCCAATACCAAGAAGCACGACTTCAGGTCCTTTATGGAAACTTTCCTTGCAGCTGCCACTCGGATCGCCGACGGAATTGATCTTGATGAATTCGTTGCTCCTTCCAGCCCTCCACAGGAGGGGTAAAAAACTTCTTCTGGCTCGACGCTTTAAATTTGCCTCGGTATGCCGAGTGGAATTGTAACCGATAAACCTTAACAGGCTTAACGCCTGAGCACTCTCGGTTCCTTTAGATATCGATTCAAACTTGAATTTGGTGCTTGAATACGATTGCCTTTGGCTCGAAATGTCTTTTGCAGGTTCAAAGCAAGGCGCCTTTACTGCGATCGACTTATTCTTCAGTCCACTTAGGCGAGCACTGGGCTGCAGCTAAGCCCCCGAGTGAGAGGTTTACTCTTCACTCGGCAGGATTTTGATAACTTAGGCGAGTGCTTGGACTGCAGCTAAGCCCCCGAGTGAAAGTCTGGCTTACCACTCGGTAGGATTTTTATAACTTAGGCGAGCACAGGCTGCAGCTAAGCTCCCGAGTGAGAGGTTTGCTCTTCACTCGGTAGGATTTTTTATTACTTAGGCGAGTGCTTGGACTGCAGCTAAGCCCCCGAGTGAGAGGGTTGCTCTTCACTCGGTAGGATTTTTATAACTTAGGCGAGCACAGGGCTGCAGCTAAGCCCCCGAGTGAGAGGGTTGCTCTTCACTCGGTAGGATTTTTATAACTTAGGCGAGCACAGGGCTGCAGCTAAGCCCCCGAGTGACAGGGTTGCTCTACACTCGGTAGGATTTTGATAACTTAGGCGAGTCCTTGGACTGCAGCTAAGCCTCCGAGTGGAAGGCTGGCTTTTCACTCGGTAGGATTTTGATAACTTAGGCGAAACGGATTCGCAGCTAAGCCTCCGAGTGGGAGTCTGGCTCACCACTCGGTAGGATTTTTACAAACTTAGGCGAAACGGACTCGCAGCTAAGTCACCCACTGAGGGGGATTTTTATTGGACAAAAATAAAAAGTGACAGAAATTATGGAGGAACTATGACACTATTATTTTTAGGTCCATGAACTACAGAAGTACTTTATTGCAACTCATCCGAGTGATAAAACTTAAGTGTAAAATGGGCGGAGTAGTTCCGCGTTCCAAGCTCGGGGCTCGTCGATATTATGCTCGGCGTTGTAAAGACGGTACGCCCCGTTGTGGAGAACCTTGGTGATGATGAAGGGGCCTTCCCAAGAAGGAGCAAGCTTGTGTGGTTTGTGCTGATCCACTCGGAGAACTAAATCCCCTTCCTGGAAGGCTCGACCTCTCACATTTCTGGCGTGGAAACGACGCAAATCTTGTTGGTAGATGGTCGAGCGGATCAGAGCCATCTCCCTTTCTTCTTCTAAAAGGTCGACTGCGTCCTGCCGCGCCTGTTCAGCCTCTGCTTCGTTGTAGATTTCAACTCGAGGAGCATTGTGGAGAAGATCACTCGGCAAGACTGCTTCAGCTCCGTAGACCAAGAAGAATGGAGTTATTCCGGTCGACCGATTAGGTGTGGTCCGTAGCCCCCAAAGCACTGAGGGAAGTTCGTCTACCCAGGCTCCAGCCGCGTGTTTGAGATCACGCATCAGTTGAGGCTTCAATCCCTTAAGAATCAGTCCATTAGCTCGCTCTGCTTGTCCATTCGACTGCGGAGGGGCGACTGAAGCGTAGTCGACCCGTGTGCCTTGGGAGTTGCAGAAATCTCTGAATTCTTCCGAGTCAAAGTTCGACCCGTTATCCGTAATGATGTTGTGCGGGACTCCATATCTGAATATTAGTTCCCTGATGAAGCTAACAGCAGTACCGGTGTCAAGGTTCTTGATTGGTTTAGCCTCGATCCACTTGGTGAACTTGTCGACTGCCACCAGTACATGCGTGAAGCCACTTCGTCCTGTTCTCAAAGGACCGACCATGTCCAATCCCCATACTACGAAAGGCCAGACGAGTGGGATGGTCTTCAGAGCCGACGCAGGCTTGCGCGACATATTCGAGTAGAACTGACATCCCTCGCACTTATCCACAATCTCTTTTGCCATCTCATTCGCCTTTGGCCAGTAAAATCCGGCTCGGTATGCTTTGGCCATGATGGTCCGAGAGGACGCATGATGACCACAGGTCCCCGAGTGAATATCATTGAGGATGAGTCGACCTTCTTCTGGTGTTATGCACTTCTGACCAACTCCAGTCGCGCTTTCTCTGTATAATTGTCCTTTGATTACGGTAAAGGCCTTAGATCGACGGACGATCTGTCGAGCCTCTTCCTCATCCTCCGGAAGCTCTTTTCTCAGGATATAAGCGACATACGGAACTGTCCAGTCGGGAATGACCACCAAAACCTCCATGATCAAGTCGACCACCGCCGGGACTTCAACTTCAGTCGGATCTGTGGCACTCTTGGGCTGTGGAGTTTCTTCGGTGAAAGGATCTTCTTTGACTGACGGAGTGTGTATATGCTCCAAGAACACACCACTCGGAATAGCTTCTCTCTTGGAACCTTTCTTTGCTAGATCATCAGCTGCTTGATTTTTCAGTCGGGGTATATGATGGAGTTCCAACCCCTCGAACTTCTTTTCCAGCTTCCTCACTGCACTGCAGTATCCAGTCATGGCTGGGCTTCTCACGTCCCACTCTTTCATCACCTGATTGACCACTAAATCCGAGTCGCCATAGACCATCAGGCGACGGACGCCGAGTGACATGGCCATGCGCAACCCATATAAGAGGGCCTCATATTCTGCCTCATTGTTGGAGGAATCAAAGTGAATCTGGAGCACATATCTGAGCTTATCTCCTCTGGGGGAAACCAGGACAACCCCAGCACCGGAACCATTCAACATCTTAGAGCCATCAAAGAACATGGTCCAATGCTCCGAGTGAACTTCAGTCGGCTGCTGTTGTTCAATCCACTCGGCGAGGAAATCTGCTATTGCCTGGGACTTAATAGCTTTCTTTGCCTCAAACTTGATATCAAGGGGAAGAAGTTCAATCGCCCATTTGGCCACTCGACCAGTTGCATCTCTGTTGTGCAAAATCTCTGATAGTGGAGCGTCGCTGACGACTGTGATGGAATGATCAGAGAAATAATGAGCAACCTTCTTTGTGGTCATGTATATTCCATACACAAGCTTCTGATAATGAGGATATCTCTGCTTGGATGGATTCAAGACTTCAGACAAATAATACACTGGGCGCTGAACTTTGAGAGCTTTTCCTTCTTCTTCCCGCTCGACCGTTAGCACAGTACTGACGACTTGTCCTGTGGCTGCGATATAGAGCAACAGAGGCTCTTTGCTAATTGGAACAGCAAGCACCGGCTGGGTGGAGAGCAGAGTTTTGAGCTCGGCAAACGCTGCATCAGCTTCTGGAGTCCACTCGAACTTGTCTGTCTTCTTCATCAGTCGGTAAAGAGGCAATGCCTTTTCACCGAGTCGTGAGATGAATCGACTTAATGCGGCCAAGCATCCAGTAAGCTTCTGGACATCGTGCACTCGCACAGGGCGTTTCATTCGGAGAATAGTGCCAATCTTTTCTGGGTTAGCGTCGATTCCCCATTCGGAAACGAGAAAACCGAGTAACTTGCCACCAGGAACTCCAAATGTGCACTTCGATGGATTGAGCTTGATATCATATCTTCTGAGGTTGGCAAATGTTTCGGCAAGATCAGCGAGCAGGTCGGAACCTTTTCATGATTTGACAACAACATCATCCATATATGCTTCCACATTCCGACTGATTTGAGTGAGTAGACACTTCTGAATCATTCGCATAAATGTGGCTCCGGCATTCTTGAGGCCGAATGGCATGGTGATATAACAGAAGCACCCGAATGGAGTGATGAAAGCTGTTTTTACCTCGTCGGGTCCGTACAGACGGATCTGGTGGTACCCGGAGTAGGCATCTAAAAAAGATAGCCTCTCGCATCCCGCGGTCGAGTCAACAATTTGATCTATGCGAGGGAGAGGAAAATGATCTTTCGGGCAGGCCCGGTTGATGTGCTTGAAATCAATGCACATTCGGAGCGACTTGTCCTTCTTAGGAACCATGACGACATTAGCAGCCACTCGGAGTGGTATATCTCTCGGATAAATCCTGCCGCCAACAGTCGAGCCACTTCTTCACCAATGGCTTTTCTCTTCTGGACGGCGGACCGCCGAAGATGCTCTTTGACTGGTTTTGCAGATGAGTCGACTCTTAGGCGATGCTCAGCCAGTCCCCTGGGAACACCTGGCATGTCAGCGGGCTTCCATGCAAAAATGTCCCAGTTCTCATGGAGGAACTGGATGAGCGCTTCTTCCTATTTTGGGTCGAGTGTTGTGGAGATGCGGGTCGGAGCTGCATCGGGGTCGGTCGGGTGAATGTGAACAGGCTTCGTCTCACCGGACGACTGGAATGCAGACTCTGTGGCGGGTTTCTTTGATCGCAGCAAGTCACTCGGATCTGCGTTTTGCTTGTATTCTTCGAACTCGACCGCTGTCACCTGGGAATCGGCAATCTTGGAGCCCTTCTGAAAGCACTCTTCTGCCTTTTTCCGATCACCGGTGACAGTGATCACTCCTTTGGGGCCGGGCATCTTCAATTTGAGGTACACGTAGCATGGTCGAGCCATGAACCGTGCGTAAGCTGGTCTCCCCAAAATGGCATGATATGCACTCTGAAAATCTACGACCTCAAACGTCAACTTTTCTTTGCGAAAGTGTTTCGAATCACCAAACACCACATCCAAAGCTATTTGGCCGAGTGACTCGGCTTTCTTCCCTGGTATAACTCCATGAAAGCTCATGTTACTAGTGCTCAGTCGGGACATCGGAATGCCCATTCCTTTCAGTGTGTCTGCATACAACAAATTCAGCCCGCTTCCACCATCCATCAGCACCTTTGTCAGTCGAGTGCCTTCGACAACTGGATCGACCACCAAAGCTTGCCTCCCAGGGGTGGCAATATGAGTCAGGTGATCAGATTGGTCGAATGTGATGGGTGTTTGAGACCATTTCAGATAATTTGCTTTTGCTGGGGCAACCATGTTCACCTCTCGGTTAATCACTTTCAGTCGACTCCTGCTTTCCACATCTGCAAAGATCATCAGAGTGGAGTTGATATGCGGATATCCTTCCTCACTGTCCTCCTTGTCTTCGGCCTTGTCCGACTCCTTCTCCTTGTCCTTAGACTGTTTTCCTTGAAACTGCTGGATCAGGAGTCGACATTGGCGAGTGGTGTGCTTTGGGTAAATGATATTCCCCTCTTCGTCTTTCTTCATATGGATGTGACATGGCATATCCATTACGTCGTTCCCTTCTTTATCCTTTACCTTCTTGGGGTTCCAGGATCCTTTTGGTTTCCCCTTAAACTTTCCTTGAGTCACGGCCAGAGCCTCTCCAGGAGCTGCCGGTTCAGCCTTCCGCTTTTGTTTCCGACTGGTGTTTCCTTTTTCCGACTGACTCGGCTTGTGCTTGCCGCTTCGGAGTCGGTCTTCTTCTTCACCGTTGGCGTACTTGGTAGCAATTTCCATCATCCGACTCAAGGTCATGTCACCGGTTCGACCAAACTTCAAACTCAGTTCTCTGTTCTTGACGCCATCTTTGAAGGCGCAGACTGCCTGATGATCAGACACATTCTCCACAGTGTGGTGCAAAGTGATCCACCTCTGAATATACTCTCTGAGAGTCTCATTAGCTTTCTGCACGCAGACTTGCAACTCTGTCAATCCAGCTGGTCGCTTGCAAGTTCCATCAAACGTTCTGATGAACACTCGGGACAGATCTTCCCAAGTGTAAATGCTGCTAGGAGGTAACTGAGTCAACCATGCCCTGGCAGAACCTTCCAGCATGAGGGGCAAATGCTTCATGGCCACCTCGTCGTTCCCACCACCAATCTGAACTGCCACTCGGTAGTCTTCAAGCCAAGTTTCAGGCTTAGACTCACCAGTGAACTTGCTGACTCCTGTTGCCAACCTGAAATTGGGAGGGATAACTGCGGCTCTGATAGCTCTGCTGAAACATTCAGGACCAGAAACATGCACTCGACTGCTTGTGGGTACATCTCTGTCGAGTCCACCTCGATGGGCTCTGTTCCGGTCGACCAACCCTTGCACGATAATGGATCGCGCGTCGAAGCCTGGTTCTCTAGGGTCGACTGGAACCCTACGCCCTGTACTGTACTGACGCCTATCATCTGGCTGCCGAGGAGCGTAAGACCCACCCCTCGGAGGGGAATTGGGCACTCGACGCCTATCATCTCGGTCGAGTCT
Source organism: Triticum aestivum (assembly GCF_018294505.1). NCBI lineage: Eukaryota > Viridiplantae > Streptophyta > Magnoliopsida > Poales > Poaceae > Triticum > Triticum aestivum. The sequence goes on from NC_057813.1 coordinate 725,477,935, forward strand.
GTCGCCATATTGATCTCGCCGATTCTCGCGCCCTTCACGCCGCGGAGGCGATCTGGGGCTGTGAGCCGACTGAACCGTATTCACAGTGACGGATCGACTGTGAATTCTGTTGCGCGACTGAGACACGGCTGAATTCTGATGTCCTGCTGCCCGGAGCAGATCCCTGATCTGCAACAAACCTCTGCCAGCTTCCGACTGCGAAGGCTGGATGGACTCTGCTATACGGGTCGCAGCTGCTAAATTCTGAATTGGGGTTCGATATACCTGAGTTGGCGGGAAGAGTTGACGTCGACTGGTGTCGGGAACTCGTTGCCGCGCGCGCTCGTCGAGTGCTCGCTGAAGGTTCTCCAGTCGAGTGCGCTCGGCCAAATTGGCCAGACGTGCCTCCTCCAAGGCACGAGCCTCGGGGGTTTCTCCTGCGATGGGAATACGCAGGGGATCCTCGTTCCTGCGGCGAAGTTCCTCTCTTTGCAGAGAGTCGAGTGGCTCGGGCTGGTACTCTTCGTAGCCTCGTGTAGGGTCACCACCGTCACCTGCTCCACCATCACGGGCGAAGCCAGGGGGACCGTGGGGCCCGTCGACCATCAAGATTTCCGCCGCTGGATCACTGCTACCGCACTCGGATGCAGTCTCTACGGAGCCAGTCGACAGATCGAACAAACCGTAGAGAGATTCGTTGGCTCAATTGCCGCAACTTGGGTGGTGGCCGATTGGCGAGCCATCGCGTGTCTCACCCATCGCTGAAGCCTCGACCGGCCCGAGCGCTTGCGCTGGCGGGATACCGGGAGGGTGGACAATGGAGGAGCCGACCGATACTGGGCCGACGGTTGCCGCAGCAGGACGCCGCGGACATATGCGCGAAAATGCGTCGCACCGCGGACGGGGAGCGCATCAACGTCGAGTGGAGCCTCATGGAGCCACGCGGAGTCGTCGGCGATGAAGGTGAGAGTGCCGAGACGGATCTCTTGACCCCCGACCAAAACTCCAGCAGACACCATGATGAAACTACTCGGAAGAATCGCAACTTCTCCACAAAATCGCTAAAACACCTGCCCCACGGTGGGCGCCAACTGTCGTGGTTCTAAGCCTGACAGTAGAGTGGGGGGTAGGTATGGAGAGGCAAGGTCCTAGCTATGGAGAGGTTGTAAACACAAAGGATGTACGAGTTCAGGCCCTTCTCGGAGGAAGTAACAGCCCTACGTCTCGGAGCCCGGAGGCGGTCGAGTGGATTATGAGTATATGAGTTACAAGGTGCCGAACCCTTCTGCCTGTGGAGGGGGGTGGCTTATATAGAGTGCGCCAAGACCCCAGCCAACCCACATAGGAGAGGGTTTAAGGTGAGTTAAGTCTCGGGCGTTACTAGTAACACCCCACATAAAGTGTCTTTACTATCATAAAGTCTACTTGATTACAGGCCGTTGCAGTGCAGAGTGCCTCTTGACCTTCTGGTGGTCGAGTGAGTCTTCGTGGTCGAGTCCTTCAAGTCGGTCGAGTGCGTCCCTAGCTGGTCGACTGGAAGGCGACTTCTTCTAAGGGTGTCCTTGGGTAAGGTAATTAGATCAGGTCCATGACCCTACCCTAGGTACATAACCCCATCACCAGCCGCATTGGCCCTCAGTCCGATAGTGGACGGCTTTCGTCTTACCAAGGTACTCATGGATGGCGGCAGCGGATTAAACCTCATCTACGAGGAAACCCTTCAAAAAATGGAAATTGACTGGAGCCGCATTGAGCGAAGAAGCACAACCTTCAGGGGAATAATCCCTAGTCGAGAAGTACGCTGCACAGGAAAAATCACACAAGATGTAGTGTTCGGCTCGCCGGACAATTACAGGTCCGAAGAGGTCACGTTCCAAGTGGCCCCATTCGGCAGCGGATACCACGCTTTGTTAGGGTGAGAGGCATTCACAATCTTCCAAGCTATACCCCATTACGGGTACATGAAGCTCAAAATGCCCGGACCCAATGGAATAATCACTCTCGCCAGTGATCCAGATACAGCACTCCGCGCTGAAAATGAGACAGCCGCACTAGCCCTAGAGGCATTATCCGAAGCCCTAGCGGCAGAGGAACTAACTGCGTTGCGCTCCACGGTGGATAGGGACGATGTGATACTCGATAAGAGGTCCAAGTCCACCTCTTTTAAACCAGCAGACGAAATAGTCGAATTTCAGGTCCATCCAACGGACCCCACAAAGACGGCCTCCATTGGGGCACAATTAAATCCTGATGTAGAAGCCGCACTACGAGAATTCCTTTGGGAAAATTGGGACATTTTTGCCTGGCACCCTTCAAACAAACCAGGAATCCCACGCAGGCTGGCAGAGCACAGCCTAAATATCCTAAAAGGATTCAAGCCAGTCAAACAAGCTCTTCGGCGATTTTCCGAACCAAAAAGACAGACAATGGGAGAGGAGCTAGCCAAACTCTTAGAAGCCGAATTCATCAGAGATATAAGACATCCGGACTAGCTAGCCAACCTAGTAATGGTACCAAAAAAGGACAAATCCTGGCGCCTCTGCGTCGATTTCAAAGACCTTAACAAGGCCTGTCCAAAGGACCCTTTCCCTCTCCCTCGCATCGACCAAATCATCGATGCTACCGTAGGGCACGATTCATTGTGCTTCCTCGATGCATACTCCGGATACCATCAAATCAAGATGGCGGAGAAAGTCTAGGCCGCAACGGCATTCATTACTCCATATGGGCCATTCTGCTTCAACACAATGCCCTTCGGACTCAAAAACATCGGCGCAACATATCAGCGCATGATTCAGACATGTCTGGCTACCCAGATAGGCAAAACAGTAGAGGCATACGTAGACGATGTGGTCGTCAAGACCAAACACGTCGAAACTCTAGTAGACGACTTGAGGGTGACATTCGACAACCTCCGAGCATATGACATTAAGCTCAACCCGGAAAAATGTGTCTTCGGAGTACCAGCCGGAAAGCTCTTGGGCTTCATTGTATCCGGTAGAGGAATTGAAGCAAACCCAGCCAAGATCTGAGCTCTGTCACAATTGGATATTCCAAAAGACCTCAAGCAAATACAAAAACTAATTGGATGCATAGCGGCTCTAAGTCGCTTCATCTCCCTTTTGGGAGAAAAGGCTCTGCCCTTCTATCGCCTCCTCCGACGCACCGAACACTTCGAATGGACGGATGCTGCCACGGCCGGACTCGAAGAAATAAAGGCCATACTGGCAACAAATCCAGTCCTGGCCGCGCCCAACCTGGGCGAACCTATGTTATTATATATCGCAGCAACACATCAAGTTGTCAGCGCGGTACTCGTCGTCGAACGAGAAACAGAAGGGCACAGATTCCCTCTTCAAAAACCAGTGTACTACATATCCACTGTCTTAACTCCATGCAAGTCCCGGTACCCACATTATCAAAAGATAGCGTATGCGGTGTTCATGGCATCCCAGAAGCTGCGACACTACTTTCAAGAGTGTTCCATAACGGTGGCCTCCGAAGTACCTCTCAACGATATTATAAACAATCGCGACGCAGCGGGTAGGATTGCAAAATGGGCCATTGAGCTCTTACCATTTGACATAACCTACAAACCATGGCGAGCTATAAAGTCGCAAGTTCTGGCTGACTTCGTCGCCGAATGGACCGAAGCCGAACTCCCTAAAGAGTACGGTGCGTACTCCAATTGGATCATGCACTTCGACGGATCCAAAATGTTGGCTGGCTTGGGGGCTGGCGTCGTCTTGACGTCCCCAACTGGAGACACAGTCCAATACGTACTTCAAATAATGTACATCGACTCCAACAACGCAGCCGAATACGAGGCCCTTCTACACGGCCTCCGGATGGCAATCTCCATGGGCATTCAACGCCTAGAGGTGCGCGGGGATTCAAACCTCGCAATATCCCAAGTAAATGGAGACTTTGACGCCAAAGATCCGAAAATGGCAGCTTACCACAGCGCCGTCCTAAAAATGTCAGCTCGGTTCGAAGGACTCGAATTCCACCATGTAGCCCGGGATAATAACCTGGTAACAGACGTGTTGGCACGCATCAGCGCAAAACGCGACGCCGTCCCTCCAAACATCTTCCTGGAATGGCTCTTTAAGCCATCCGTATTATGGGAAGAGGAGTCCGGAAATAACAATCCGGAGCCAGCTGCCTCACCTAACTCAGACCACTCTGACACAATCGGCGGCTCAGCCAATGAAATAACACCTTCAGCCCATGAAATAATGGCAGTAATTGCCCCGTGGATGGAACCATTCCTAGCCTACTTAATCAGGCAGGAACTTCCCGAAGACCAAAATGAGGCCCGCTGCATAGTTCGGCGATCTAAAGCCTACAAGGTCCATGTGGGAGAACTTTATAAAAAAAGCACAACCGGAGTCCTTCAAAGGTGTATCTCCGAAGAGGAAGGGCGAAATCTCCTGGCTGAAATTCACGCCGGACTCGGCGGGCACCACGCTGCAGCCCGGGGCCTTGTAGGCAAGGCCTTCCGTACAGGATTTTATTGGCCGACAGCCCGGGCAGATGCTTAGGACTTAGTCCAACGATGCGTGGGTTGCCAGCTCTTTGCTAATCAGAGCCACATGCCACCCACTGCCCTCAAAACTATACCCATCACCTGGCCGTTCGCGGTCTGGGGGGCTTGACATGGTTGGACCCCTTAAAGGGGGAACCCACAAGCACAAATACTTATTGGTCATGGTGGACAAATTCACCAAATGGATTGAGGCCAAGCCGGTTAAAACGGCAGAATCCGGACCTATGATAGACTTCATATCCGGGGTAGTACACCGTTTTGGCGTCCCCCACAGCATCATCACTGATAATGGCATGAATTTCACGGCCGACGAGGTTAAACTCTGGTGCAAAAACATGGGCATCAAGCTCGACTACGCTTCAGTCTATCACCCCCAAACTAACGGTCAAGTCGAGCGAGCAAATGGTCTAATCATGAGCGGCATCAAACCCAGACTAGTGCGGTCCCTCAAGGAATCTAACATGCACTGGGTAGAGGAGCTCGACTCCGTACTCTGGGGGCTGCGGACCACGCCAAACCGAACTACCGGTTTCACACCATTTTTCATGGTGTACGGCGCAGAGGCAGTTCTGCCCTGCGATATAATTCATGACTCACCTCGCGTGCGCATGTACGAAGAAAGAGAAGCCGAGTTGGATCGGCAGGACAGTTTGGACGCCTTGGAGGAGGAGCGGGACGTGGCAAAAGCTCGTTCCGCATTTTATCAGCAGCAGGCTCGAAGATATCAAAGCAGAGAAATACGGGCCAAAACATACAATGTTGGCGAACTTGTTCTACGCCTGCCGGACAAGAAAAAGGACAAACTTAAGCCCAAGTGGGAAGGTCCATTCATCATCGACCAAGTCCTGACCGGCGGAGCATACCGTCTACGTAACGCATCTGACAACCGGCCCGAGCCGAACCCATGGAACGCAGCCCGTCTCCGAAGATTCTATGCCTAATGCCGGACTCAGAGTTCGTCTCACTCCTCCGTCCACCTTTTTACATTTTCACTGTCTCTTGTCCCCCACCTTCTTCCCACTTTTTTATTTCAATACCTTTGATAGGCTGATTTGGGCATGGTTCGCACACACTTGATGTGCTCCTAGCACTCATTATACCCGGGGGCTTCTTTAACAGAAGCTTATTTATACGGGCTTCATGCCCAACACATGTGTCACACTTCCGCATGTACCTTTTATTCACCATTATATGCATCGATATGACTTAAGTTTTGGCCAAGCTGGGTTGCCTGGCTCCTATGCTTACCCCTACGTTCCCGATTGTTCGGCTAGGAGGTAAAGGGAGCACCTCTGCGATTGTTACTGCCGGGTCAGCCGAATGTGTACCTTAGACTGGGTGAAGCCGAAAGCTAGCATTCTTAAGAGAATATTCGGTCGGTGACTTGAAAGATGATTTATTACTTACTTATTTATCTGCCCCCAGATGCTTTTTCTGCTATTTTCGCAGTCCGGACATGCAATTTGGGCATGCCTCCCAGGGAAAGGAACCCTTAACGGAACTATTCTCCGTGGAAGATGTTTCTTACTAACCATGTAATATAACATAGCTAGTTGGGCACTTGTCTGATAAAGCAATTATGACCCCGACGCCTTGTCTCCATGCATGCCCCGGTTCTTTTATAACCGTAAGGGTATTCGGACACACTTCGGACTGTTGGGTCCCGAGGTTGAAGCGAAAAGGTCCGCAAAGACAAACGATCTACAATCCGGCTAGAAGGCATTCTATATGTCATTTCAAAATTACATCGTCAAACTGACTGATTGTACTCCTCTTCAATCCCATCTAACAGGCGGTCTAATTTACAGTCCTGTTGGGAATATTTCGCGGCCAGCTCTACTTGGCCGTACATCAAGCTCACAGGGATCTCCTTCCCATCAGGCCCCACAGGTCTGACCTCGGCCATGTGGTTTGGGTCAGCCTTCGGGTACCGCATCTTCACCATGGCCCAGGCCTCCCTGGCGCCTTGACGGCAGGCCGATATCTTCCATAGACGAAGACGTCGCCATTCTCCCTGAAGCTTCTCAGCAAGCCCTCCAAGGCCCTCAGGTAGGGAGACGGAAGGCCATAAGGCCTGAACGACGCCACTCATCGCCTGCCGAACACGTTCGAGCAGTTGCACCAGCTCGAGAAGTTGGGCACCCGTTGAACCGGGCATTTCCTCCGCAGGGCGACCTGTGAGCACACCTAAAGACACATTTCTGTCAATCGACTTCCTCGCTGAATTCTTCTTTTCAAAGGAGTTTGCTCAAGCACTTACTATAAATGCCGCGACAAAGCCGCTGATTCTCCTTCACGGAGCCAGACAGCTAGGCCCGAACATCTTTCAGCTCTTCTCCTAGCTGGGTGTGGGCATCTTGGAGCTTGTTCCTCTCCTGCTGCACCTTCATAAGCACCCTCTCGCAGGCCTTCAGCTGACGCAGTAGCTGTTGCTTGTCCGGATCTAGTCCGGCACCCTCTGCAATATTATTGTCAGATTTACGCACACGCTGCACTTTATTAACTACTTATCTTTTCGAAGCACGTATTACCAGCAGGGGTCTCTGTGGCTCCCCTTGTGGCGGCCAGCGCGGCCTCAAGTTGGGCCTTGCACTCTTGAACCTCCTGCGACAGGTGGGTATTCTTCTCCGTAAGATCCTGCATAATAAATGATCCTTAAATCAGTTATTTTAACTATTTTATGTCTCGGGGGCTACTGGCATATATAACTATTAAAATTAATTACCCGTATGTCCTTCACATACTGCTTCGTGGCTCTGGTTAAACCATCTTGAGTGGCACAGAGGTGTGCGTCTCCCGCTTCAAAGGCATTCAACGCCTCCGGGGAGAAACACGCGTCACGAAGAACTGTCCGGCGACGCCTGTGATTCATGGCGCTCTCCACCTCAGACCGGGTGGCGGATAGCCTGTCGGCATCCTCCGTCGGAGGAACATCCGGCTCATGCCTTGTGTTCGCCTCCCCTTCCGGACCACGCGATGGAGCATGGCTGGCGGAGGCTTGATTGGCAACCTCTCCGGACACTGTCCGACGAGCGCTCTTTCTCCTGGAAAAGTTATGAGCATTAATATACCTCCTAGGGATCCTTCGCTTAAAAACAACTGTGCGCCGTATCGTTGCGGTGACGTTTCAATTCGCGTCGCACTCCTCTTCCGCCTGCTGGGCCGAACTGACCCTTGCTGGTCAGCCGCCGCAGGTTCGGCTTCCCGCCTTAAAGGCACCTCCTGCGATGCACCATCAGTATAGGATGGTCAGAGTTGAGCATGGATCAAATGATGGTGTCAAGACCTCGATCGTAGTCACCTGGGAGGCCGGAAACAAACCGGGGTAGTCAGCCGTAATGGCGACTAGGACATTGTCCATGCTAAGTTGGTGGAACACCCCGTCAATCAGCTCCACCTTTATGTCTGGATCCTCTTCGGAGGCCGGATCAAGGGATCGTTCCAGATCCTCGGGCTGTGGAGTTAGGCTTTGTATGCCCTCCACGTCCCGGCGCAGCTCCTGCATCGAAATCACAAAGTAAGATACTTGACTTTGGAAGTATGGATCGGGTAGATAAACGTCCGCTTACCCAGCTCCGAGGGTTATTCATGGAGAATCCATTCAATGGATTCGTGCGGAGGAAGTCCTCCTCCTCCCCCTTGTACAAGCCGGACAGGATCTTTGGCAGATCGGCTGCCGAGCCCGGCCCTCTGCGGCCATGACGGGTGGCGTCGTCTTCCCCGTTAAATCCCACATAGGGTGGCCCCTATATTGGAGTGGTTGCACCCCTCGCATAATGCACGTGGCCATGACTCCAATCATGGTCAATCCGGAGTGGGCCAGTAACCTAATCCGGCCCATCAGATAATGGATGCTCCCATCATCCTCTCGTTGAGGGCTCCGCGGGCGCCAACTCAGGCGTTTCTTCAAGGGAGCATTGCTGAACTCCGGGAGGCCGATCCGAACTGGATCCGACAGAGGGGCGTCCTCCATGTAGAACCATTCCGAAGGCCAGTCTTCGGACGCCTTCTTTGGGGTGCCGGATAGATATCCGGTCCCGGCGATGCGCCATATTTCGGCTCCGCCCACTTGATATATTGACCCCTCGTGAGAACGGGGTACGAGGCAAAACAATCTCTTCCACAGCGCAAAATGGGGCTCGATGCCCAAGAAAAACTCGCAAAGAGCTACAAAGCCCGCGATGTGCAAAATGGAGGCAGGTGTGAGGTGGTGAAGCTGGAGTCCGTAGAACTCCAGGAGCCCCCGGAGAAACGGATGTATGGGAAATCCGAGTCCCCTTATTAGATAAGGGACAAAGCATATCCGCTCTCCTTTGGAAGGGCTGGGGACGATCTCTGCCTGCTTTCCGCCCCTGAAGGTGGCCAGTCCGGCTCGAACCGGAACCATGAAAGCTGGGGGAAGATATCCCTCGGTTTGGAGCGCCACTAGCTCGCTGTGTGGAACTGAGCATCTCCCCCAATCTCCTGGCTTAGGGCTGGGAGCGCGAGAGGAGGAGCAGCGTCGACTATCCATGATAGAATGGATTTTTGTTAGAGGTGCTTCGATGAGAACTTGCGGATGGAGAATGGTGTGAGTGGGATCTAGATCCTCGCCTCTCTTATAAGCGGCTCGTTTGCACAGTTAGGGGGTAAAATGTAAAAATACCTTAGCTTTTTGCATTCATACGACACGTGGAAGAAGGCCATTATTGGGCGTAGAAGCCAAGGAGAGCAACATTTATAAGGAAGCCGGACACTATTCGACAGGAACATGAAGTTTGAAGGAGAACCCGCATTGCAACGCCGAAGACGATATACGCGCCGAACTCGTCGTCACTGAAGCCTGGTTCGGGGGCTACTTAGGGAGTCCCGGACTAGGGGGTGTCCGGATAGCCGAACTATCATGATCGGCCGGACTCCAAGACTATGAAGATACAAGATTGAAGACTTCGTCCCTTGTCCGGATGGGACTTTCCTTGGCGTGGAAGGCAAGCTTGGCGATACGGATATGTAGATCTCCTACCATTGTAACCGACTTTGTGTAACCCTAGCCCTCTCTGGTGTCTATATAAACCGGATGGCTTTAGTCCATAGGATGAACAACAATCATACGATAGGCTAGCTTCTAGGGTTTAGTCTCCTTGATCTCATGGTAGATCCACTCTTGTAACACACATCATCAATATTAATCAAGCAGGATGTAGGGTTTTACCTCCATCAAGAGGGCCCGAACCTGGGTAAAACATCGTGTCCCTTGTCTCCTGTTACCATCCGCCTAGACGCACAGTTCGGGACCCCCTACCCGAGATCCGCCAGTTTTGACACCGACAGCTGGGTTCTCCTCTGAAGACTCCATGCCTATGGCGGAAGGAGCTCATCAACCTTCCGAACTGGACGCCTTCGCCTCCTCCTCCTCCTCGGCGAGTCAGGTCACTCCGCCTCCTCCACCGCCTCCTCCTCCGGCGAGTGACGATCAGGGCACTGTGCCTCCTTCTCCGGTGCGTGGCGGCACTCCGCCTCCTTCTCCGCCTGCGTCGGCGCGCCCGAGCAGCCAGCAGCCTCCTCCTTCTCCGCCTCGCCAGCAAGGGCGGAAGATACCCGCTGCCGCCCCGGCTGCTCCGGCGCGTCGTAGCCCTTCTCCCCCGCCTCGTAAGCAAGCACGAAAGAAGACAGACGCCGCAGCTGCTCCGTCTTCTTCGGCGTCTAGCAGCACAATCAAAGGCGGGAGGCAATACAGATATGGTCCACCTCTCAAGCCTCTAGAGAAGTTACCGTACAAGAGGACCGAGGAGGAAAACACGACGATCATGCGGACCCACGTGAAGGACTTCTTTGAAGGGGTGAAAGCAAAGAGACATCCACCTCCGGAGGAGAACGTAGATCCCGTGAAAGCAAAGCTCACTCTCGTGCCCTGAGGAAACCGGCAAAGTCTCCGCCGAGAACCAACTATGAGCGCATTACTGAACAAACATATCTCCAAGCGGAGCGGCCGGGAAGTACTGTCAGACATCAAAGGTCAAGAGAACGAGCAGCTGCGAAAAAAATTGACCAGCTCGGCGAACAAGCAAACCAATCGTGCCCCCCGCTCAAATTTGTCTAAAGGCAACATCGTCGCTAATGCTCCGGGGATGATGGCCGGTTATGGTAATCTACAAGATTACCTGCCTGACGATCAACTTCCTAATTTCATGGAGGTGGACGAACACAGATACGAGGCCACCCCAAACCCTAGAGAAGCAGCGTCGAGGCCACTAACATGATTCCTTATTGTGATTAGCTAGCTAGTTCTATGTTTGCCACTAATATATATCCATCTGTACCATGTTTGAATAATAATTGACATGTTGTAAATATTTGCAGAAACTATATATGGAGCACTCCTGAGACGAAGCAACAGAAGCGATGTTGGGGGACATAATCGCACAAGGAAGTGATGAAGCTGCGTCATTTCTCAACGACACCGATGGTCAGCTGGAAGGACTGGGTGAAGAAGAGGGCTATGTTCATGATGGCTCCGGCCCATTAATGCCGGTACAAGAAGAGGGCTATGTTCATGATGGCTCCGGTGACACAATGGAGGTACAAGAAGGAGACCGTGCTGACTGCTCCGGTGACCGAACCGAGTCAGGCCAGGTATATATATATTAGTTAAGCCCGTGCTGACTAGTTAATTGATGCATCCATTGTTTTGGTATATGTACACATATAAATTAACTCTTGGCTTTCTTCCTTTTTCTAGCCCTCCGGATCGAGCACAACTTCGGTAAGGAGACGAGGCCCGAAGAAAAAGTTGAGCTCGGATGAAAAGTTTGAGATCACAGCAATCGCGCCCGACGGCGAACCGATTGAACCCATCCGGACAAAGAACTCATTTTCTGCTCAATGTGGGCTTCTTAGTAGGGACAAGATCCCGATCAGCATCCAGCAATGGTATAAGCCTAAGGAGGAAGACCCTGAGGTGTCTTATGTCAATGATATGCAGAAAAATGATCTTTGGACTCAGCTGAAGGCAAATTTCACCCTACCGCCAGAGGAGGATCCGAAGAAGCCAGTTAAAGAGCAATTAATCAAGTCTTGTGCTCTTAAGAAGATGGCAACCCTATTCAGGAGGTGGAGGAAAGAGCTGAACAAGTTTGTCGACAAAGAAGAGACACCAGAATTCATCGGCAAATATGAGAAGATCAAAGATCACTGGCCCGCATTTGTGGCTGACAAGACATCGGAAAAGAGTAAGAAGATGTCGGCGACAAACAAGCAAAATGCTGCGAAGAAGCAGTTTCACCATCGCACGGGGTCAGGTGGCTACCTCAAAGCCCGGCCTAAGTGGTCCAAGGCTGAGAATGATCTGCTTGATAAAGGGATCGAACCAGAGACAATGAATTGGCCAGACCGTTGCCGGACTTGGTTCTTCGGGGCTGGCGGAACCTTGGACCCTGTATCAGGGAAGTGCCCTTGGACGGACGAGCAACTAAAAATACCAGTCAAGAGGCTTCGGCACTATATCAATGCAGCGCAGCAAGGGACGTTCGTTCCAGACAGGGAGAAGGACGAGCTCACAATGGCCCTCGAGAATCCTGAGCACCCTGGACGGACACAAGGCACGCCAGGCTCCATTCCGTGGAAGGTTGGTTTTTTGGACGTAGGGGGTTACAAAACCCACAAGAGGAGGAAGAAACTGGAGCAGGGCCAACTGCAGGCGCTGCACGACAGGGTAATGGGGCTATAGGAACGAGAAGAGGAACGAGAAGCAGTTGATCGCAGCAAACGACCTGCCGAAGCTTCCCCCGAAGCTACCCCGTCATCTCAGCGGAGAAGCAGTGTGGCTTCCACAGAGCTGCTTCGGCCGAAGAATGTCTTGACGGCTCCTGCCAGCTATCCCTTGGATGCTATCACGGAGTCTCAAAATTGCCACATTATGACGCGATGGATGAATTTGAAGGTCAAGGCGGTTGTTGGCTCTGTTTATCCTATTGAACCCGGCGCAACTTTTCACTGTCGGCCGATTCCAGAAGGATATGCTAATGGTGGATGAAAAAACAGAGGGATTTGAGGACCTCCTGCTTGACCACCCTACCGATGAAGGGGAGACTAGGCTGGGTTCTGCTCTGAAGACTCCATGCCTATGGCGGAAGGAGCTCATCAACCTTCCGAACTGGATGCCTCCGCCTCCTCCTCCTCCTCCGGCGAGTCAGGGCACTCCGCCTCCTCCACTGCCTCCTCCTCCGGCGAGTGACGATCAGTGCACTGGGCCTCCTTCTCCGGCGCGTGGCGGCACTCCGCCTCCTTCTCCGCCTGCGCCGGCGCGCCCGAGCAGCCAGCAGCCTCCTCCTTCTCTGCCTCGCCAGCAAGGGCGAAAGAGACCCGCCGTCGACCCGGCTGCTCCAGCGCGTCGTACTCCTTCTCCTCCGCCTCGTAAGCAAGCACGAAAGAAGACAGCTGCCGCAGCCGTTCCGTCTGCTCTGGCGTCTAGCAGCACAACTAGAGGCGGGAGGCAATACATATACGATCCACCTCTCAAGCCTCTAGAGAAGTTACCATACGAGAGGACCAAGCAGGAAACACGACGATCGTGCGGACCCACATGAAGGAGTTCTTTGAAGGGGTGAAAGCAAAGAGACATCCACCTCCAAAGGAGAAGGTAGATCCCGTGAAAGCAAAGCGCACTCTCGATGCCCTGAGGAAACTGGCAAAGTCTCCGCAGAGAACCAACTATGAGCGCATTACTGAACAGACATATCTCCAAGCGGAACGGTCGGGAAGTACTGTCAGACATCAAAGGTCAAGAGAACGAGCAGCTACGAAACAATTGACCAGCTCGGCGAACAAGCAAACCAATCGTGCCCCCGCTCAATGTGTCTAGCGGCAACATCGTCGCTAATGCTCCGGGGATGGTGGCCGGTTATGGCAATCTACAAGATTACCTGCCTGACGATCAACTTCCTAATTTCATGGAGGTGGACGAACACAGATACGAGTACGGGAAGCCTCTCGTTAAAGATGAAAAATCTCTAACAATGATGATGCGAAGATTCCATAATTGGTACATGAAAACCTGCAGAGAGTCTGGGGGGACGAATAGTTTGTATCTGAACATTAAAGTCCAATATAGGGGCCACCCCATGTGGGATTTCAACGGGGAGGATGACGCCACCCGTCATGGCCGCAAGGGGCCAGGATCGGCCGCCGATCTGGTGAAGATCCTGTCCGGCTTGTACAAGGGGGAGAAGGAGGACTTCCTCCACACGAGTCCATTGAATGGATTCTCCATGAATAACCCTCGGAGCTGGGTAAGCGGACGTTTATCTATCCGATCCATATTTCCAAAGTCAAGTGTCCCACTTTGTGATTTTGACGCAGGAGCTGCGCCGGGACGTGGAGGGCATACAAATCCTGACTCCAGAGCCCGAGGATCCGGGACGATCCCTTGATCCGGCCTCCGAAGAGGATCCGGACATAGAGGTGGAGCTGATTGACGGGGTGTTCCACCAACTTAGCATGGACAATGCTCTAGTCGCCATTACGGCTGACTACCCCGGTTTATCTCCGGCTTCCCAGCTGACTACGACCGGAGCCCTGACACCATTACTTGGTCCATGCTCATTTCTGATCACCGTATACCAATGGTGCTCCGCAGGAGGCGCCTTTAAGGCGGGTAGCCGAACCCGCGGCGGCTGACCAACAAGGGTCAGTTCGGCCCAGCAGGCGGAAGAGGAGTGCGGCGCGAATCGAAACATCGCCGCAACGGTACGGCGCACTGCCGTTTTTAAGGGAAAGGTTCCTAGGAGGTATATTAACGCTCATGATTTTTCCAGGAGAAAGCGCGCTCGCCGGACAGTGTCCGGAGAGGTTGCCAATCAAGCCTTCGCCAGCCATGCTCCAACGCCTGGTCTGGAAGGGGAGGCAAACACAAGGCATGAGCCGGATGCTCCTCCAACGGAGGATGCCGACAGGCTGTCTGCCACTAGGTCTGAGGTGGAGAGCGCCATGAATCACAGGCGCCGCCGGACGGTTCTTTGTGACGCGTGTTTCTCTCCGGAGGCACTGAATGCCTTTAACGCGGGAGATGCGCACCTCCGTGCCGCTCGAGATGGTCTAACCAGAGCCATGGAGCAGTATGTGAAAGACATACGGATGAGGAATTTTAATAGTTATATATGCCAGTAGCCCCTGATACTTAAAATAGTTAAAATAACTGATTTAAGGATCATTTGTTATGCATGATCTTACAGAGAAGAATACCTGTCTGTCCCAGGAGCTTCAAGAGTGCAAGGCCCAACTTGAGGCCGCGCTAGCCACCGCAGGGGGAGCCACAGAGACCCCCTCTGGTAATACATACTTCGAAAAGATAAGTAGTTTATGAAGTGCGGTGTGTGCGTAAGTCTGACAATAATATTGCAGAGGGTGCCGGACTGGAACCGGACAAGCAACATCTGCTGCGCCAGCTGAAGGCCGGCGAGAAGGTGCTTATGAGGGTGCAGCAGGAGAGAAACAAACTCCAGGATGCTAACACCCAGCTATGCGAAGAACTAAAAGATGTTCGGGTCCAGTTGTCTGACTCCGTAAAGGAGAATCAGCGGCTACGTCGCGGCATTTACAGTAAGTGCTTGAGCAAACTCTTTTGAAAAAAAGAGTTCAGCGAGGAAGTCGATTGACAGAAATATGTCTATAGGTGTGCTCACGGGCCGTCCGGCGGAGGAAATGCCAGGTTCCACGGATGACCTTCTTCCCGAGCTGCTGCAACTGCACGAACTTATTCGGCAGGCGATGAGCGGCGTCGTTCAGGCCTTATGGCCGTCCGTCTCCCTACCCGAGGGTCTTGGAGGGCTTGCTGAGAAGCTTCAGGGAGTACGGCAGCACTTCCGTCTCTGGAAGACATCGGCCTGCCGTCAAGGCGCCAGGGAGGCCTGGGCCATGGTGAAGACGCGGTACACGAAGGCTAATCCAAACCACATGGCCGAGGTCGGACCTGTGGGGCCCGATGGGAAGGAGATCCCTGTGAGCCTAATGTACGTCCAAGTAGAGTTGGCAGCGAAATATTCCCAACGGGACTGTAAACTAGACAGCTTGTTAGATGGGATTGAAGAGGAGTTCAATCAGTCAGTTTGACAATGTAATTTTAAAATGACATGTAAAATGCCTTCTAGCCGGATTGTAGATAGTTTGTCTTTGCGGACCTTTTCGCTTCAACCTCGGGACCCAATAGTCCGGAGTGTGTACGAATACCCTCGCGGTTATATAAAAACCGGGGCATGCATGGAGACCAGGCGTAGGGGTCATTAGTGCTTTATCAGACAAGTGCCCAACTAGTTATGTTATATTACATGGTTAGTAAGAAACATCTTCCAGGGAGAATAGTTCCGTTAGGGGTTCCTTTCCCTGGGAGGCATGCCCTAAAGTGCAAGTCCGGACTGCGAAGAGAGCAGAAAAAGCATTTGGGGGCAGATAAATAAATAAGTAATAAATCATCTTTCAAGTCACCGACCGAATATTCCCTTAAGAACGCTAGCTTTCGGCTTCACCCAGTCTGAGGTACACATGCGGCTGACCCGGCAGTAACAATCGCAGAGGTGCTCCCTTTACCTCCTAGCTGAACAGTCGGGAACGTAGGGGTAAGCAGAGGAGCCAGGCAACCCAGTTTGGCCAAAACTTAAGTCATATCGATGCATATAATGGTGAATAAAAGGTACATGCGGAAGTATGACACATGTGGTGGGCATGAAGCCCGTATAAATAAGCTTCTGTTAAAGAAGCCCCCAGGTATAATGAGTGCGAGTAGCACATCAACTGTGTGCGAACAATGTGCAGATCAGCCCTCAAAGGCTTTTATTAAAAAAGGGGGGGGGGAAGAGGGGAACAAAAGACAGCGAAAATTTAAAAGGTGGACGGAGGAAGGAGACGAACTCTGAGTCCGGCGCTAGGCGTAGAATCTTCGGAGACGGGCTGCGTTCCATGGGTTTGGCTCGAGTCGGTTGTCAGATGCGTTACGTAGACGGTATGCTCCGTCGGTCAGGACTTGGTCGATGATGAAGGGACCTTCCCATTTAGGCTTAAGTTTGTCCTTTTTCTTGTCCGGCAGGCGTAGAACTAGCTCGCCAACATTGTAAGTTTTGGCCCGTACTTCTCTGCTTCGATATCTTTGAGCCTGCTGCTGATAGAATGCGGACCGAGCTTTTGCCACGTCCCGCTCCTCCTCTAAGGCATCCAGACTGTCCTGCCGATCCAACTCGGCTTCTCTTTCTTCGTACATGCGCACGCGAGGAGAGTCATGAATTATATCGCAGGGCAAAACTGTCTCTGCGCCGTACACCATAAAAAATGGTGTGAATCCGGTAGTGTGGTTCGGTGTGGTCCGCAGCCCCCAGAGTACGGAGTCGAGCTCCTCTACCCAGTGCGTGTTAGATTCCATGAGGGACCGCACTAATCTGGGTTTGATGCCGCTCATGATTAGACCATTTGCTCGTTCGACTTGACCGTTAGTTTGGGGGTGATAGACTAAAGCGTAATCGAGCCTGATGCCCATGTTTTTGCACCAGAGTTTAACCTCGTCGGCCGTGAAATTCGTGCCGTTATCAGTGATGATGCTGTGGGGGACGCCATAACGATGTACTATCCCGGATATGAAGTCTATAATGATGTTTTAACTGGCTTGGCTTCTATCCATTTGGTGAATTTGTCCACCATGACCAATAGGTATTTTTGCTTGTGGGTTCCCCCTTTAAGGGGTCCAACCATGTCAAGCCCCCAGACCGCGAACGGCTAGGTGATGGGTATAGTTTTGAGGGCGGTGGGTGGCATGTGGCTTTGATTAGCAAAGAGCTGGCAACCAACACATCGTTGGACTATGTCCTGAGCATCTGCCCGGGCAGTCGGCCAATAAAATCCTGTACGGAAGGCCTTGCCTACAAGGGCTCGGGCTGCGGCGTGGTGCCCGCCGAGTCCGGCGTGAATTTCAGCCAGGAGATTTAGCCCTTCCTATTCGGAGATGCACCTTTGAAGGACTCCGGTTGTGCTTTTCTTATAAAGTTCTCCCTCATGGACCTTGTAGGCTTTAGATTGCCGAACTATGCAGCGGGCCTCATTTTGGTCTTCGGGAAGTTCCTGCCTAGTTAAGTAGGCTAGGAATGGTTCCGTCCACGGGGCAATTACTGCCATTATTTCGTGGGCCGAGAGTGTTATTTCATTGGCTGAGCCACCGACTGTGTCAGAATGTTCCGTGTTGGGTGGCGCGGTCGGTTCCGGGTTGTTATTTCTGGACTCCTCTTCCCATAAGACGGATGGCTTAAAGAGCCGCTCAAGGAAGATGTTTGGAGGGACGGCGTCGCGTTTTGCGCTGATGCGCACCAACACGTCGGCTGCCTGGTTATTATCCCGGGCTACATGGTGGAATTCGAGTCCTTCGAACCGAGCTGACATTTTTAAGATGGCGTTACGATAGGCTGCCATTTTCGGATCCTTGGCGTCAAAGTCTCCATTTACTTGGGATATTGCGAGGTTTGAATCCCCGCGCACCTCTAGGCGTTGAATACCCATGGAGATTGCCATCCGGAGACCATGTAGAAGGGCCTCATATTCGGCTGCATTGTTGGAGTCCGTGTACATTATCTGAAGTACATATTGGACCGTGTCTCCGGTTGGGGACGTCAATACGATGCCAGTCCCCAAGCAGACCAACATTTTGGAGCCGTCGAAATGCTTGATCCAATTGGAGTATGCGTCGTACTCTTTAGGGAGTTCGGCTTCGGTCCATTCGGCGATGAAGTCAGCCAAAACTTGCGACTTTATAGCTCGCCTTGGTTTGTAGGTTATGTCAAATGGTAAGAGCTCAATGGCCCATTTTGCAATCCTGCCCGTCGCGTCGCGGTTGTTTATAATGTCGTTGAGAGGTACTTCGGAGGCCACTATTATCGAGCACTCTTGAATGTAGTGGCGCAGCTTCCGGGATGCCATGAACACCGCGTACGCATCTTTTGATAATGTGGATACCGGCACTTGCATGGAGTTAAGACAGTGGATACGTAGTACACTGGTTTTTGA
Source organism: Triticum aestivum (assembly GCF_018294505.1). Classification (NCBI taxonomy): domain Eukaryota; kingdom Viridiplantae; phylum Streptophyta; class Magnoliopsida; order Poales; family Poaceae; genus Triticum; species Triticum aestivum. Next base: position 725,496,476 of record NC_057813.1, read on the forward strand.
AGAGGGAATTTGTGTCCTTCTATTTCTCGTTCGACGACGAGCACTGCGCTTACAACTTGATGTGTTGTCGCGATATATAATAACATTGGTTCGCCTAGGTTGGGCGCGGCCAGGACCGGATTTGTTGCTAATATGGCCTTTATTTCTTCGAGTCCAGCCGTGGCAGCATCCGTCCACTCGAAGTGTTCGGTGCGCCGGAGGAGGCGGTAGAGAGGCAATGCCTTTTCTCCCAAATGGGAGATGAAGCGGCTTAGAGCCGCCACGCATCCAGTTAGTTTTTGTATTTGTTTGAGGTCTTTTGGGATATCCAATTGTGACAGAGCTTGGATCTTGGCTGGGTTTGCTTCAATTCCTCTACCGGATACAATGAAGCCCAAGAGCTTTCCGGCTGGCACGCCGAAAACGCATTTTTCCGAGTTGAGGTTAATGTCATATGCTCGGAGGTTGTCGAATGTGAGCCTCAAATCGTCTACTAGAGTTTCGACGTGTTTGGTCTTAACGACCACATCGTCTACGTATGCCTCCACTATTTTGCCGATCTGGGTAGCCAGACATGTCTGAATCATGCGCTGATATGTTGCGCCGGTGTTTTTGAGTCCGAAGGGCATTGTGTTGAAGCAGAATGGTCCGTATGGAGTAATGAATGCCGTTGCGTCCTGGTCTGTTTCCGCCATTTTGATTTGATGGTATCCGGAGTATGCGTCGAGGAAACACAATGAATCGTGCCCCGCGGTAGCATTGATGATTTGGTTGATGCGGGGAAGGGGGAAAGGATCCTTTGGATAGGCCTTATTAAGGTCTTTAAAATCGACACAGAGGCGCCAGGATTTGTCCTTTTTTGGTACCATTACCAGGTTCGCTAGCCAGTCCGGATGTTTTATATCTCTGATGAATCCGGCTTCTAATAGTTTGGCTAGCTCCTCTCCCATTGCCTGTATTTTGGGTTCGGAAAATCATCGAAGAGCCTGTTTGACTGGCTTGAATCCTTTTAGGATATTTAGGCTATGCTCTGCCAGCCTGCGTGGGATTCCTGGCATATCTGAAGGGTGCCAGGCAAAAATGTCCCAATTTTCCCGAAGGAATTCTCGTAGTGCGGCTTCTACATCAGGGTTTAATTATGCCCCAATGGAGGCCGTCTTTGTGGGGTCCATTGGATGGACCTGGAATTTGACTATTTCGTCTGCTGGTTTAAAAGAGGTGGACTTAGATCTCTTATCGAGTATCACATCATCCCTATTCACCATGGAGTGCAGTGCAGTGAGTTCTTCTGCCGCTAGGGCTTTGGATAGTGCCTCTAGGGCTAGTGCAGTTGTCTTATTTTCAACGCGGAGTGCTATGTCCGGATCACTGACCAGAGTGATGATTCCATTGGGCCCGGGCATTTTAAGCTTCATGTACCCGTAAATGGGTACAGCTTGGAAAATTATGAATGCCTCTCGCCCTAATAGAGCGTGATATCCGCTGCTGAACGGGGCCACTTGGAACGTGACCTCCTCGGACCAGTAGTTGTCCGGCGAACCGAACACCACATCTAGTGTGATTTTTCCTGTGCAGCGTACTTCCCGACTAGGGATTATTCCTCTAAAGCTTGTGTTGCTTCGCTCAATGCGGCTCCTGTCTATTTCCATTTTTGGAGGGTTTCCTCGTAGATGAGGTTTAATCCGCTACCGCCATCCATGAGTACCTTGGTAAGACGAAAGCCGTCCACTATTGGACTGAGGACCAATGCGGCTGGTGCTCGGGCTATTCGGAATTTAGGTTCGTCGCTGGCATTGAAGGTGATAGCCGTGTCGCTTCATGGATTTGTTGTTGCTACTTGGTAGACTTCGGCGAGGCTGCGGATTGTTCGTTTCCGCATATTATTTGATGCGAAAGTCTTGAAGAATGTTAATGCCGTACTGGTACTGTGGGCTGGTTTTCCGGGGCTAGAAGACTTTCGCCACTTTTGGCCACCTGCCGTGGTATCCAACATGCTCAAAGGCTATGTGTTGGAGTGGCGCCCTCTGTACAGGGTCCGCTGAGCCATCCCTCCAGTACGGTTCCGTACCCTTTAGGGGGTTTTTGCTTTTTGATTTTTGACCCAGGTGCTTGAGCATGGTGCACCCTTTTATTTCGGACTAGGGTTGTGTTCAGGGCCGGATTGTCCCAAAATCTGGTTTCGGTTTTCCAGGCACTCTCCATCGCACAGTATTTTCGTACTATGGTCGCCAGGTCGGCGAAGCGCGTAACTTCGCGACGACTTATGGCGTTCATGATTCCCTTGTCCGTGCAATTGTTGCAGAAAATAGAGATTGCGCTTTCCTCACGGCAGTCCTTTATCCTGTCCATAACCAGGAGGAATCTGGCCCAGTAATGATGTATTGTTTCATCGGGCTCTTGCCATATTTGAGAGAGATTGCTCGTGTTTGGGTGGGTGGGTGGAATTAAATTTGGAGCCCCGCCTACTCTGAGGCTCAAAGGCCGAGGAGTTTCTGGATTTGGAAGCTTGGATTGCTGGACGTCGTCCAACGAATCTAGTCCGCTGCCTAACTTTAGGTTCAGTACTCGATTGACGTCCGTCCCTCCGCGGGAATCCGGCATGGAGGGATCGGGAATCCGGACATAACTGGTCTTTAATATAGAAGAAGAGTCGCGGCGTTGTTCTTCTACCACAACAACGTGGTGGGTAGCCTGGGGAGAATTAATCTCTCTCAGATCGGTTTTAAGCCCAATATGATCGTAGTCTGTAGCGACTCCCAGGGCGGCGATGTAATCCAGGAGCTCGTTTATGGAAGAGAGCTCCATCGGATCCAGCTGTTCGGTGAATTCCGAGTTGACGCGAAGATCGCTTTTGATGACCCGAGAGGTCATCGACGAAGCGGTGGCCGAACAGGCGGTCATAAGAAACCCAGCTAGCCGGATAGCCTGACCGGCGGCCAAAGCTCCTTTGCAATGGTACCGTCTTTAAAGACGGGAAGTGGCATCCTTCCTGATTGCGACGGCACAGAGGAACTCTCAATGAAAGCACCAATGTCGGTGTCAAAACCGGCGGATCTCGGGTAGGGGGTCCCGAACTGTGCGTCTAGGCGGATGGTAACAGGAGACAAGGGACACGATGTTTTACCCAGGTTCGGGCCCTCTTGATGGAGGTAAAACCCTACGTCCTGCTTGATTGATATTGATGATGTGGGTATTACAAGAGTAGATCTACCACGAGATCAAGGAGGCTAAACCCTAGAAGCTAGCCTATGGTATGATTGTTGTTCTGTCCTACGGACTAAAACCATCCGGTTTATATAGACACCGGAGAGGGCTAGGGTTACACAGAGTCGGTTACAATGGTAGGAGATCTACATATCCGTATCGCCAAGCTTGCCTTCCACGCAAGGAAAGTCCCATCCGGACACGGGACGAAGTCTTCAATCTTGTATCTTCATAGTATTGGAGTCCGGCCGATGATGATAGTTCGGCTATCCAGACACCCCCTAATCCGGGACTCCCTCACCCCCCTTTTCTACTAGTGACCGGTGACAATCTCAACTTCTTGGCCACTTCCTCCAGATAAATATTAACACGTAACAGAGAACTCACGTATGTGCATTGTGGTAAAATCATATGCTTTTATCACATCCTGTTGAATTGATATAATTTTTTGGTGACAACAAACAATCTTTTTCGGACAAATATTTTTGGTTGACAAGCTTCCATACAAAGATTTACATTGTCCCCTTGGGCATGCACGCAAATGTTTAAGGTCAACGCCCACTTCTCCAATGCACACATTTTCAATATTAGTTACCTTCCTGAAAAAGCTTTAAGTTTCTATTTATTTACTTAATTTAAAAAATTAAAGCCACATAAAAGAATAAAAAGACTCTCTAAAACTTTCGGCTTACCTCCCAGGCAACGCTTTCTTTAAAGCCATATAGCTAGGCTGAAAAGCACTAAATTAATAACGATTTGGATCTTAGCAGTGAGCAAAGTAACATAGATCATGTAACAACGAAGTCTAACCCTCTTCCTATGCAGTGGCTTGTCATAATAGAACAGTTGATGAACACAAAGTAAAGACCAATACATAGTGTAGGAAATTTCTTGCAATTTTAGTGGATTAGATACATAGAGAGGGGGAGATGGGGTCCCTGTCTCATAATAATTGCAAGTAGGAGCAGCTTGCACATGAAAAAAAATTATATTAAAAGCATCATGAGCATAAGAGAAACACACCCCATCAATATAATCCTTAATAAAAGTAAACTTCTTTGGTATAGTTAATTTGGAGAATTCAAAAAGATGATAGGACTATCAAGTATGGATGCAAAATTAAAAATTTCATTCTTAGCAGAGGCGGAGCCAGGATTTCTCAAAGCCTAGGGCTAAAACTAACTGACTAAAAATAACGTCAAATGATATGCACACCAACGTGTTCTAGAAGTATGCCACAAATTCGCATTAAAGATGAAATATAAATTCATTATTATCACGAGAGAAAAATTGATAAAACAAATAATTTAACAAAGTGCATTTTTGCAAACATTGTTTGGTATCAAACTAATGAAGACTTGCTTAATTCTAGGCCATTGTTTCTTCACCAGCAATAGTAGAAGGACCTGGAGTTGCAAATATAAAATCGAGTATTTAAAATTAGGACACTGGACATATACTAAAATCAAATGTTCGTATGATATTTCGAAAAAGAATACCATTGTCACGAAGTGCATGAGGTAGTGATCTTTTGTCCAAAAGAACCCCCAGTCGAGTCGAATTGCTAGAAAAGACCACCTTTAAAATGAAGTGACAGAAAAAACCAGCTGCACCGTGGCGGTAGGCACGGCGGGCAACACGTGGCACATGCCGCTTGACTCGCCGGCGGCAGCCCCTGCCGCCACGAGCGCAGGCGGCAGCTCGATCGTAACAGGTTTTTTCATCCGCGTCAGCTGCAACGGAATGGCCAGGCGGCAACCGGTTGAATCTAAAAATCCGGGTGTCACCTTCATCTACAAATAATTTCGGCGGCTGGGGATAAGTCCATGGAATTTACACGATAAGACCCCTTGGGTTCCATGGGACCAAGCACAGCGATGGATCGTCGATCCGCCTCGACATCGACAGGGTCCTTAGCAGCGGCCTGTAGAGCAACAGCGATCCAAGTCCAACCAATGCAACCCTGCTGCTAAGCTAAGGCCTCCTTTGGTTGGTTCATAGGAATGCTGTAGGAATTGTAAAGGATAGAAACTTTGTAGAAAAAATTTATGTGAAGCCCTTTCGTTTGTAGAATGGATTTCTATTCCTATATAGGATAGGAATCGATCCTTTACATTTCAAAGGAAAAAGAACATTGGCCTAGATTCAATGAAAAAATACTATCATATGCATCAAATGGCATCTCTTTCTTGGTAGAAATTAAGATGCATATCATCTCACTTTCTATAATTTTTCTATTTCTATATTGTTCCTATCCCGTGTGAACCAAAGGAGGAGTAAGCTGGGATCACCCGATCGACGGAGGGGAGCTTGTCCCGTTGATTATCTATATCCACGTAACATAATAGGTTGATCGTAGTACGTCCTTGTGGACCACGTCCGGTTCTGCAGCAGCCACCATTACACTGCATGCATGCATGCTGCCACGCCTGGGCTCCGATGTGCATGCGTACTGGACGCGGGAGATCATGTATGATCTTGTACGTCTTACAGGTCCTGCCAGGTGCCAGCACATGCATCCTGCCAGGATGCATGCTAGGGATGTTGGTCGCTTCGATAAATGCGGGCGCGGATCCGTCGCGATTCATGGAGCAGGCCGGACACGCGGATGATCTCTCGCCGTGCCACGGCCACGGAATATGGAGAGGAGAAAAGAAAGATTCGGCGCCGGAAACGACCGGCCGGTCACGTCCGTCGGCAGGCAGCGCGCGCTGTCGACACGGACGGCGCCCGCTCACGTGGCAGCCACGGCCCAGCACGCCACAATACCACACCGCACCATCGATCGATCAGACTCAGAGACGCCACCAATTATTCGTTCGCGCCTCTCGTCCCGTCCACTCCGCCACCGCGACACCGATCGGACCGGCGACACGACAGGGAGCCGTCGCCGTCAGCCGGAGCGCGACGCGCGCGCGCGCACGCTTCCGGCTTATTATTCGCCGTCGTTGTACGCCGCCGCAAGCCGCCGGCAAGGAGCTAGCGGGGACAGAGACGGACGTGGCCGCGCTCGCTGCTGCCGTACGTCGCCATCCCTCGCCACTCCAGTCCGTCGTTGCCATGTGGGGTGGCCGAGACGGAATAACAAAAAATGCAGAGGGAGCAGACGGTAGCAGCAGTCGCTGTTCTTTCACAGGAATTTCTAAGAGTGGGACCTACTACTAGCTATTACCGTTAGGATCTGACATCGTTAGCATTCCTATGTCTATCGAATTGAATTCCTACATTCGAAACAGCATACTGGAGCGGTTCCTATGTTTTCCAAATGCATTCTTTTCCTTTCTTTTCTTTTCCATTCCGTTTTACTCTCTCCGTCCCATAATGCTAGACGCTTTTGCAGGCAAGGTCTTACAAATATGGGACAGAGGGAGTATCTCATTATTTGTACCAAACACGAAGATGGAGCCACTCCATTTATGTGGAATGGACCCATTAGAGCAACTATGCCAGAGTCATCGCATCGGCCCGATCATCATAATAACCATTTGTAATAATGATTTTGATCGGAAATCTCACTATCAGAGTCGACATCCAATCCTTTATCTTCATAATTTATGAAGGTTGCTCGAAAACGAGCCCACGGGTCTTCATATTTGGCGTCTGTGGGGGATATTTATCAAACGGTTTGGCGCGAACGATATTCTCCCTCCCACCATGGTGGATATTTGGTTCCATCCGACAACGCTACGGACAACGTCTCGACCCCCACACCCAAATTCATCGGATTGAAGTCGAATCCGGCGACTTCAATAGTCATTGTGCCTACTGCAGCTCCTGTCGATTATGCACCTCCGATGACTCCGACGGTTGAGATCCACCCTACCGACGAAGTGTGTCCAATGCGGAAGTGCCTATGTCGCCACGTGAAGGCAGGGGCTTCACCCCAATAGTGTTGCACTAGTTCTTAGTGAGGGCACTGAAGAAGTGGACTGGTATGGGCGCCGCCGCTGCCTTTAGCCCTCCCCGCTTCACCCAGACGACGGGCAAAACTATGGTGGCTTCCCAGTTGTATGCCGGATCAGCAACGGTGATGAGGCAAAAAGGAGGCATCATATGGATTTTATTCGGGTTTTCTTCAATTCAATGCGAGATAGCCATGGAAATTGTTGCCAAACGTAGCGTCGATTTTCTGAATTTGGGGGATCGGCCCTCAATGACGAAAACATTCTCTAGTATGATAGGTGATTCCGAGACAAATGACGTTGATCTCAAGGTCACATCGTTGTCATTTTTTTCCATGACTCCGTCTAAGATGCAGAATTGTAGTTTGATGGTTCCGGCTCATCGAAAAAGAAGGCAATACAGTGAAGCAACTTTAAGCTCGATGTGGATGTTGCGCTTGTCCTGGCATGACAAGATACATCTCGCGATGCGATCGTCGGGAAACATTAATCGACAACAATGTATTGGAAATGCATTGAAGATTGTTTCAGATTTCATTTTGCGTGAACAAAGATGCTCAAATCTTTCACAGACTGAAGCTGTACGACTCAAGGGATGTGCAATCATTGGGTGAGTTTTAAGGAGCAACTGAAGCCGGCTCCGCCTAAGGGTGTCACCATTTATCAATATGTAAGAAAGCTTGTTACTTTTTTATTGACACATTTACATTACTTTGAGAATTCTCATCAATTTGTGCATTTGTTTGTTTTATGATGAGATAGCCCAAGTGAAGTACAAAAACGAGAACTGGGCCAACCGTTTGGCCTACAACATTGTAGGGATTGTTGGAAAGAGCACGAGAAGTGTAATTCGAGGAATTATGATGGCAACCCAAAAACGAGAACTGGGCCAATTCCTCTCTAGAGATGGATGACGGTGCAAATGATGTTGATAGAAAGAAAATGGCAAATGTGGCTAGAAGTACCATTCTAGCGTCTAAGCATGGGTTAGCTAGATGGGAGGAAGCAGAAGAACTAGGGCTCAAGAGAAAAGAAGAGGTGGGGAAATGAAAAAAAAAGATCAATAAGTTGAAGAGGACAAGAAACGAGTATGCCAAGAAGAGGAAGGAGGATAAACTAGAAATGGAGGAGAAGAAGAACCAAGAGAAGAGGGCCAGATGGGATGAAATGCAAGAGAGAAGATGGTGTCAGGAAGATATGGAGACACGTAGGAACCAAATTCAGCAGGAGATTGAGCCGCTTAGACTCCAAATTACAGAGGATTGGTGCATTCGCTTCAGAAAACTCGAGAGAGGGGATGGTGCAATTGGAAGAAACATGTGATTGGTACATGTCGCTGATGAAATGCTTTTGTTCATGCAACTTGTCAAAAACAATGCGCATGTTTACTTGATGTGGTAAACAATTAAATTTGCTAGGAATCAAAGTGTTTGAATTATGGAAGCTGAAATATGGCGAGTCTGAGTTTGCTCGTCGCTTGCGCAACCTTCATATCTGATGGATGGCCATCGCCGATATGGCTAATCTTCACCGTGTTGGATGCACATTCGAGCATAATCGGTTCACCGTGTTGGATCTGAACAAAATGGATCAAGTGGCGGAGATTTTTTGGGCACGATAGCGAGATTTGAGCATTCACTTCAGAAAACTTGAAAGAGGGGATGGTGCAAATGGAAGAAAGATGTGATTTGTGTTAAACGATTTGTTTTGGGAAACTGCCCGACACCCTAAACAGGTGTGGCTATCTCACATATATATATATAGGTACCAAGAGGTACAATACAGGATATATACAGAGAGCTACGTATATACAGTCTAACACCCTCCCTCAATCTTAACTATGGCCTGAAGTACAAAGCAAGTTAAGATTGCGCCTACAACCTACAAACTGCGGCTGTGGAAGAGGTTTCGTGAAGATGTCAGCAAGTTGATCCTTGGAAGAGGTTAACTTGATACGAAGTAGCTTATGTGCAACGCGTTCCCGAACAAAGTGATAGTCAACTTCGATGTGTTTCGTCCGAGCATGAAATACCAGATTAGATGAAAGGTATGTGGCTCCTATGTTATCACACCAAAGGACTGGAGGATGATCTGTAGAGACTCTCAATTCTCGTAACAAGGACTGTACCCATATGAGCTCAGCTGTGGCATCGCCAACTGCCTTGTACTCGGTTTCAGTACTGCTGTGAGACACTGTAGCTTGCTTGCGAGCATTCCAGGCAATCAAGTTAGGTCCAAAGAATACCGCATAGCCCCCCGTGGATCGCCTGTCATCAGGACTGCCAGCCCAATCCGCATCTGAGAAGGCCGAAAGCTCACAAGATGATGTAGGCTTGAGTAGCAATTCTACGAGGTAATGAGACAGGCGTAGCGAAGAATACACTTCACTGCTGACCAGTGAGACGTCGTGGGTGCATGAAGATACTGGCACACACGGATAACTGCATAGGAGACATCCGGCCTGGTGATAGTGAGGTATTGCAGACCTCCAACGAGACTGCACTCAGTAGCATCAGTAGGCGAGAGAGGGTCTCCATCAAAGGCAGACAACCGATCAGTCGCAGACATCGGAGTGGCAACAGGTTTACACTTCAACATACCCGCGCGGCGCAGCAAATCCAGAGAATACTTCTTCTGAGTAAGAGTCAACCCATCAGATGACCGTGAGACCTCCAGACCAGGGAAATAGTGTAGAGCACCTAAGTCCTTGACAGCAAAATCATCACTGAGGGCAGTCACAAGACGATCAGCAGCAACATCAGAGGAACTGATCAATATGATATCATCAACATAAACCAGGAGATACATCGTAACCTCAGGACGCTGAAGGAGAAACAAAGAGGTGTCATCCTTGTAGGGAACAAACCCAAGAGCCCAAAGAACTGAGCCAAGACGCGCATGCCACGCACGAGGAGCCTGTTTTAGTCCGTACAGCACCTTGACAAGACGACAGAGATCTTGAGGACATGCAGGATCAACAAAACCTGGAGGCTAGCGCATATATACCTCCTCCTCAAGAACACCATGGAGGAAGGCATTCTGCAGATCAAGCTGACGAAGAAACCATCCTCGAGTAAGAGCCAGAGAGAGCAGCAAACGAATAGTAGTAGGTTTGATAACTGGACCGAACGTGTCTTCATAATCAAGACCATACGTCTGTTTGAAACCCTTTGCTACTAACCTCGCCTTGTACCGCTCAATGGAACCGTCAGCATGTCTCTTAACCTTGAAGACCCACTTGGAGTCAATGATATTAACACCAGAAACAGGGGGAACAAGTCGCCAAGTATCATTTTTCAATAAAGCCTGAAACTCCTGTTCCATCGCAGCTCGCCAGTGAGGAATCCTGAGAGCAGCCTCAAAATGACGTGGCTCGGCTGTAGGATCAGCAGTAGCATGGGAAACACAAGCGGCAAGCCACGCAACAGTTCCGTCTGTGCGCTCCTTTGGGCGAAAAACCCCATTTTGTCTTGTGCGGGGGCGGAGCGCAACAGCTGCAGGCAGTGCTGGCGATACCTGGCTCAACTCAGGCGACAAAGACGATGTTGAGCCTGCAGAAGCTGGCGACGCTGAGCCAGATGGAGAGGCCGCTGGCGATGAGGAGCCAAGCGGTGTCGGGCTGGGCGAAAATAGCTCACTGAGAGCCGGGACGGCCACAGCGGTTGCTCTCGTGGAGACCACCGAGCCAGTCGATCCAGGCGGAGTGGTCGCTCACGTGGGGACCATCGGGCCAGGCGAGCCATGCGGAGTAGCCACTCGCGTGGGGGCCACCGGGCCAGGCGAGCCATGCGGAGTGGCCACCGTGGCCGTGGTGCTGCCGTGGGCGCAGCATGCGCGGCTGCACCAGGCGGGGCAGGATCGGGTTGATGTGTTTGACCCGCTATGCATGGCCCATGCACACGATCAACATCTCCTCCATGATCATCATCCGGCACCTGATCAGTAAGGAGCTCAAGCCGGGCGCCACGTCTAATACCTGCAGCATGATTAGGAAGCAGCATAGGAGCATGTGCAACATCTACAAATTGATCAGGCGAAGATATGGTGGAGTGCATAGGTGGTGTCGGAGTAGTAGAGTTGTCCGGAAGTGCACGGAAAGGGAACACACTCTCATCAAACACGACATCACGAGATATGTAAACGCGATTGGTGGGAACATGGAGGCACTTGTACCCTTTGTGGAGGGAACAATACCCGAGAAAAACACACATTTTAGACCAAAACTCTAGCTTGCGTTTGTTATATGGGCGAAGGTGAGGCCAGCAAGCACATCCAAAAACTTTTAGAAAAGTGTAATCTGGTAGTTCATTGAGCAGCAGTTCAAGAGGAGTTTTCATTTTCAGAAGTCGTGTGGGAAGCCTATTTATCAAGAAACAAGTTGTTGAAAAAGCATCACTCCAGAACCGAAGCGGAACGGAGGCATGAGCCAGTAGGGTAAGGCCAGTCTCTACGAGATGACGATGCTTACGTTCAACGGTGCCATTCTGCTGATGTGTATGAGGACAGGACACACGGTGCGAGATCCCAAGCTTATTAAAGAATGAATTGAGGTTGTGATATTCACCGCCCCAATCAGACTGAACATGAAGAATTTTATGCTTAAGGAGATGCTCAACATGCGCTTGAAACTGGATAAAGACATCAAACACATCAGACTTGCGTTTAATAAGATAAAGCCAGGCAAACCGACTATAAGCATCAATAAAGCTAACATAGTAATTGTGGCCACTAACGGACGTTTGGGCATGACCCCACACATCAGAAAAAAAGCTCAAGAGGGTGCTTAACAACACGACTCGACTCTGAAAACGGAAGTTGATGACTCTTGCCTTGCTGACAGGCATCACAGATAGTTTCAGCAATTTTATTGGACACAACTGGAAGCTCATGACGATGCAGAACATGACGAACTATCGGAGCAGCAGGATGACCAAGGCGCGCCTGCCAGTGCGTAGGCGACACACGAACACCACTGAAGGCTTGTGGAGGACTCTGCGTAGGAAGTGGGTGCGGCGTATCAAGCGCGTACAGACCATGGCACAGACGACCGCTAAGAAGAACGTCCCTCGTGTCCCGATCCTTGAAAAAGAAACGAAAAGGATGAAATTCAGCAAGGACATCACTACTAGGAAAATGCTTATAGATAGAAGTTTACCAGTAGCGAGTTTTTTTACCCCACGCTACTAGTAATTACCAGTAGCGCTGTGTAAAAAACATGCTACTACTAACATATAGCAGCAGCGTATGTTTGTTTGGGCCGCGCTACTGTTACCTGGGCCGCAGGGCAGCATCTGTAGCCCACTTAGCTGTAGCATTTGTTCTGAAAGGGCGCTACAGCTGGTGGGCTTAGCAGTAGCGTTGTGCTCCAACCAGCGCTACTACTATAGCTAAAGAAAACCGGCCCGCGAGCGCCCCCGCACCCCCCTCGTCTCACACAATCCCCTCCGCGCCCGACGACGACGCCGCCGCGGTTAGGATTCATCCCCGGCCGCCTCACCCCCATCGACGGTGCCGTGCCCCGCCACCACGTGCGGTCCCCGGCCTCCTCTGACGCTCCAGCCCCGTAAGTCCCCCTCTCGATCTCCTCCTCCCTACACGCGCCACATTAGCTCCTCTCGATCTCTCGGTTAGGGTTCATCGTAGGGGCACCACAGTAACGGCGGTTCGGGCAGGGGAGGAGGCGGCGGGGGCTGCGCTGCCGGCTGGCGATGCGGAGACGAGGAGCAGCAGGGCTTGTAGTTGTCGGGGAGTGGAGTGGAGAGCAGAGCAGAGCAGAGCAGGGAGCAGTGGAGTGAGAGTGAGAAACAGAGAGCAATATTTTGCTTGACTTGACCTGCTAAAGTAGTATAGGATTTGGACGCGTCTAGTGCAGGAAGGAGTACCAATATTTTGCTTGACATGACCAGCCATTGCTTATTAATGTTTTCTTTTTCATCCATACCATAAACTACTAGCATGGCAGTAATTTATATATTGCATTTGTGTCGGTCGATTTTCTGTGAAGCCATGAGGCCGAGACCGAGTAGTAGTTCATCACATACACTAGTATTGCTTCTATAGGTCGACTTTTCTGATGTCATGTTATGGATATTGCTTCTATAGGAGTGTAAGTGCTCGGTTCGGGTTGTATCAAGTGCTCGGTTCGGTGTTGTTCATGTGAGAGACAAAGCTACAAGCTCATGTTTATTTAGTGTGCTTTGTTGTGAGAAATCATCAAGATTTAGGATTACTTATAAGAAGGGGGTTGTTTTTTTAGTGTGCTTTGTTGTGATTAATGGAGATGCACTACAAAAAAAAAAGACACATCCGTGACATTTTGGGCCGAACAAAATTTTTTTGTCATACATATGACACTTCTATGACAATAATTGTGACAAAACCCGGTATCATCATAGATGTGGTGGGCTCCTACTTCTATGACAAAAAATCATGACAGAAAATGGGCTTTTCGTCCTGGGCGGGCCGGAGACGCAGCTGCATGACATTCTTTGGGTCGTCCATGACGGAAAAAACCGTGGTAGAAGCGAGGGGAAGGAAAATTTTGGGGAGTTGCCGGTTATGGTGGGAGAGCGATGCACGTTTCTCTCGTACGTACGTGCGTGTGTGCGAGGCGTTGGCTCTAACTGAAGCCGAGCGAGCCGTTGGGCTCTAACTGAACCCGAGCAATTGCACTGTAGGCTACGCGTTACTGAACCCGAGGGATCGATCAATGGCTGTTAACTGAACCCGATGGAGCAATTCCTTTGCTACTGCTGCTAACTGAAGCCGACCGATTGGATGAATAGTGAGCGTCGCAGGGGGGTTTGGATGAACAGTGAGCGGTGGCGTTGCCTCTGGATGAACAGGAACCCGTGGTGTGGAGGGCTGGATGAACAGTAGACGGTGGAGGGGTGGCCGTGGAGGGGTGGTTGAACAGGACCCCGTGGTGTGGAGGGATGGATGAACAGTAGACGGTGGAGGGGTGGCCGTGGAGGGGTGGTTGAACAGGACCCCGTGGTGTGGAGGGTTGGCTGAACAGTAGACGGTGGAGGGGTGCCCATGGAGGGGTGGTTGAACAGTAGC
>NC_057813.1:725510822-725519360 GCF_018294505.1 Triticum aestivum
GTTTCGATCGTAGCACTCCAACAAAAGTCCGTTTCATCCGTTTTACGGTACGCCACACCCCTCCCGATGAACAGGACCCCCGTTTCGACCGTAGGAGGTCCGTTTCCTCCGTTTTGCGGTACGCCACACCCCCGCCGATCAACAGGACCCCCGTTTCGACCGTAGGAGGTCCGTTTCCTCCGTTTTGCGGTACGCCAGGCCCCTCCCGATCAACAGGACCCCGTTTCGAACGTGGCAGGTCGAACACAAGGCCGTTTCCTCCGTTGTGCGATACGCTAGGCCTTGTTTCCATCGCCTGTTCCGTCCAAGCCCTCCCGATGAACACGACCACGCATTCTGTTCCGACCCAGCCAGTTGGCTCTCCATGAACACGACGACGATGTTGTTTCTCCGTTCCGACCCAGCCATGTACGTATGCGCGATAGGCGTTAGAGACCCTGCCCGTATGTACGTACGTGGCCGTATTTTCTTTCTTGCACCCTCGCCGCTGTACGTACGTGTACATGCTATGTGCGCGCCCCTACTACGACACATGCGCGCCTCTACATATACGACACATGCGCGCCTCTACATCGACCAGTATGTACGTACACGTTCGCGACCAGAATGACAACGCTATGTATGCTTCGACCAGGTGGGTCCCGATTGTCAGGCACTTCCTTGCGTGTGATGACGTAGCTGGTGGGTCCCAGCAGTCAGGGGGGCGAATCATTTTTTTTGCCCAGACGCACTTCCTTGCGTGCGAAGATGTAGCTGGTGGGTCCCAGCGGTCAGGGGGGCGAATCGTTTTTTTGCCCGGACGCACTTCCTTGCGTGCGAAGGTGTAGCTGGTGGGTCCCAGCAGTCAGGGGGGAAACATTTTTTTCACGAAATATGGTGGCCCGACCGGTGGGTCCCCGCTGTTAGGTGGAGGAATAATTATTTTGCGCGTAATAAGGAGGCACTTCCTTGCTGCGGCCATGGACCCAGCTGTCAGCCTCTCCACGTACAGTCCACGTCCGATGGAAGTCGTTCCTTGACCACGTTGACCATGCCGCGCCGAGAGCACCAGGGTGGTGGACGACGGCAAGGCCTAGGAAGGGGACGACACGGAGCCGGGGAAGACGCGGCAGTGGATGCCCACGTGTAGAGGAGTACAAGGGTTCACTGGTTCGCTGCGGTGTGAGGCTGCAATCGCCGCAGAATAACAGGGGGTGTGGGTGAGTAGAGGGATGGCCTGGCCAGCGGTGGGAGTAGTAGGGGGTGGTGAGGCCTCAGCCGCATCGCAGCCGGCCACGGGAGGCAGGAGCACGAGGCACGACCGGAGATGGTTTGGGCGGCTGGAGCAAGAAGACCAGAGGTTGAAGAAGCACTACAGCCGTTGGATGGACATCGTACGGTCACTGGAGCTAGAATCGTGCATATTGACTAAGTTGACAAAGCCCTCCATCTCCGTTAATTTAGTAGGCCCACAAGTCAGCCTGCCACTATACTGGGTCCCAGCTAACAGGGGGAGTATTCATTTTTTTGTGCGTAATAAGGAGGCACTTCCTTGCGTGCGAAGATATAGCTGGTGGGTCCGAGCTGTCAGCGGCGGTAACATTTTTTTCGCGAAATACTGAGGCCCTTTCGGTGGGTCCCTGATGTCAGGTGGACGAATCATTATTTTGCGCGTAATAAGGAGGCATTTCCTTGCGTGCGGCCGTGGACCAAGTTGTTGGCCTCTCCACGTACATTCCACTTCAGATGCATGTCGGTCATTGACCAAGTTGACCAGGCCGCGCTGAGAGCACCAGGGCGGTGGACGACAGCGAGGCCTAGGAAGGGAACGACACGGGAGCAGGGAAGACTCAGCAGTTGTTTCCCACGCGGAGGGGAGTACGACTAAACGAGGGTTTACTGGTTCGTCTGCCGTCGCCGGAGAATAGCAGCAGGTGTGGGTGAGTAGAGGGATGGCTAGGCCAGCGATGGAAGTACGGTGGGGTGGTGAGGCCTGCGCGGCAGCACAGCCGACCGCGGGGAGGAGGGAGCAGGCAGTCCCGCTGGCGCTTGTGTGAGCAGCTGGAGCAGGAAGAGCAGAGATTGAAGAAGCACGACGGCCGTTGGATGGACATCCAACCGTCACTGCTTGTGCATCAACCTTTTTTTAGGAAAGCCTCAAATCTGTGGAAAACAGCATACAACCTATCTGCCATTATTTCTAATAATTTACAGCCCATTTGCTAATTCTTAAGGTTTTTTTGGGAGCCCATATTCTTTGTTAGCATTACAGCCCATATTGTGGCCACGGTTAAAAAATTATACGAAATTTGGCATATTTCGGTGTGGTCCGAACTGTTTTTAATCCCGAAATTTCGACTCATATTCAAACTGATTTTAAAAATGAATGTATATCAATATAAAATCCAACAAATTCTCCACGCATAAAAATTAATATAATCTAAAATCTTGAAATGAAAAAAAAATTGAAACTAATTGCCGGTTTGATGTGTTTTAAAAATGTACAGCCCATTTCTCATTACTGATGGGCCATTTTCTCGGCCAGCCGAATGAAAAGCTCTCCTCATATTGAAAGATTTGCAGCCCAATAGGCCTGACAAAGCGACTTAATTGGCAAATCATAAGAAAACTGGGCTGTGGCCGTGGACCCAGCTGTCAGCCTCTCCATGTACAGTACTCTTCCGATGGAAGTCGTTCCTTGACCACGTTGACCACGCCGCACGGAGAGCACCACGATGGTGGACGACGACGAGGCCTAGGAAGGGGACAACGCGGAGCCGGGGAAGACGCGACAGTGGAAGCCCGCGCGGAGAGGAGTACGAGGGTTCACTGGTTTGGCTGCGGTGTGAGGCTGCCGTCGCCGCAGGGCCTAGCCAACGGTGGGAATAGCAGGGGGTGGTGAGGCCTCCGCGGTAGCACAGCCGGCCACGGGAGGCAGGAGCATGCAGCACGACCGGCGCTGCTTTGGGCGGCTGGAGCAAGAAGACCATAGGTTGAAGAAGCACTACAGCCGTTGGATGGACATCGTACGGTCACTGGAGCTAGAATCGTTCATATTGACTAAGTTGACAAAGCCCTTCGGCCCCGTCAACTTAGTAGGCCCATAAGACAGCCTCCCACCAAGGTGGGTCCCAGCTAGCCAGGGGAGTATTCATTTTTTTGTGCGTCATAAGGAGGCACTTCCGGTGGGTCCGAGCTGACAGCGGGGGGGGGGCGTTTTTTTCGTGAAATACGGTGGCCCGTCCGGTGGGTCTCAACAGTTAGGGGGAAACGATTTATTTCACAAAATACTGGTGGCTCGTCCGGTGGATCCCCACTGTCAGGTGGAGGAATAATTATTTTCTGCGTAATAAGGAGGCACTTCCTTGCGGCTGCCGTGGACCCAGCTGTCAGCCTCTCCACGTACAGTACTCTTCCGATGGAAGTCGGTCGTTGACCACATTGACCACGCCGCGCCGAGAGCACCACGGCGGTGGACGACGGTGAGGCCTAGGAAGGGGACGACGCGGAGCTGGGCCACTGGAGGCAGGAGCAGGCGGTAGCACAGCCGGCCACGGGAGGCAGGAGGAGGCGGCACGACCGGCGCTGCTTTGGGCGGCTGGAGCAAGAAGACCAGAGGTTGAAGAAGCCGTATGGCCGTTGGATGGACATCATACAGTCACTGGAGTATTGACTAAGTTGACAAAGCCCTCCGTCCCCGTCAACTTAGTAGGCTCACAAGTCAGCCCAACAATATGGCGGGTCCCAGCTAGCAGGGGGTATTCATTTATTTGGGCATAATAAGGAGGCACTTCCTTGTGTGCAAAGATATAGCTGGTGGGTCTGACCTGTCAGCGGGGTGAACATTTTTTTCGTGAAATACAGAGGCCCTTCCTATGGGTCCTAGCTGTCAGGTGGAGGAATCATTATATTGTGCGTAATAAGGAGGCATTTCCTTGCATGCGGCCGTGGACCCAACTGTCAGCCTCTCCATGTACAGTCCACTTCCGATGGATGTCGTTCATTGACCACATTGACCAGGTCGCGCCGAGAGCACCAGGGCAATGGACGACGGCAAGGCCTAGGAAGGGAACGACACGGAGCCAGGGAATACTCGGCAGTTGTTTCCCACGCGGAGGAGTACGAGGGTTTACTGGTTCGTCTGCCGTCGCCGGAGAATAACAACATGTGTGGGTGAGTAGAGGGATGGCTAGGCCAGCGATGGGAGTACGGTCGGGCCGTGAGGCCTGCGCGGTAGCATAGCTGGCCGGGGGAGGAGGGAGCAGGCAGTCCCGCCGGCGCTTGTTTGAGCGGCTGGAGCATGAAGAGCAGAGATTGAAGAAGCACGACAGCAGTTGGATGGATATCCAACAGTAACTGCTCTCGTGTGTTGACTAAGTTGACAGGGCGTTGCGTGTGCGTCAACCTTTTTTTTATGAAAGCATACGCGTCAACCTGTAGTAGGCGCACAAGTCAGCCTCAAATCTGTGGAAAACAGCATACAGCCCATCTACCATTATTTCTAATAATGTACAACCCATTTGCTAATTCTTAAGATTTTTTTGGAGCCCATCTTCTTTTTGTTAGCATTACACCCCATATTGTGGCCACGGTTAAAAAGTATACGAAATTTTGCATATTTCGGTGCGGTCAACTGTTTTTAATCCAGAAATATCGATTCACATTCAAACTATTTTGAAAATTAATTTATATAAATATAAAATCAAAATAATTGTCCACGCATAAAAATCAATGGAATTTAAGATCTTGTAATGAAAAAAATGAAACTAATTCCCGGTTTGATGTATTTTAAAAATGTACTGGCCATTTCTGGGCAAACCAAATGAAACTCTCCTCGTCTTGAAACATTTGCAGCCTAGCAGGGCCGATAAAGCAAGTAGGCCTTGTTTGGGTATTTCTTTAAAAAAAATAGAACTGGGCTAGCCATTTTCAGCAAGAAAAAAACACAACTGGGCTCATGATGTGGTAAACATAAATAAAACCCTGGCTAGACGGGCCACAGCCCCCGCACAGCCCCGTAGTTACCCTGATCCGTCGCTAAAACTAGTATAAATAACAACTGGTTGTTCCTCATTGTCTCAAAAAAAACTGCTTGTCCCTCAAAAAAAACTGCTCGACTTGCTGGGTCCTTGGTGTCAGCCGCTCGTAGTGTAATTCTCTCGTTTATTGACTACGTTGACGATGGCATGAGCCCCAGATGTCCAACCATTAGGAGGAACCATATTTTTGGGCTTGTACTATAGAGGCACTTGCTTGCGTACTGCCATGACGCTGGTGGGTACATACTGTCATCCTCTCCACGTACAGTCATCTCCTTGTTCCTCTCGGTTGTTGACGACGTTGACAATGCAAGAGGGCGGCGCACCGTGCACGGCGAGCGAACCAAGGCCGCAAGGCGGAGGACGACGACGAGGCCTCGGACGGAAGGAATAGGAGCCGTTGAAGATGCGCGAGTCCAGTCGCAGGCGGAGGGGAGTACGAGGGTTGACTGGTGGGGTGGTGGGGGCTATTCACTTGGCTTCTGTAATGCACAGTGAGCTCAAGCAGCCAGCGTGAGTGATATTGTTTCCCTTGGTTGTGATTTGTTACAATATTTCACTCTAAATTAAACGAATGGGAAGCCATTTGCCTTGTATCAAAGAAAATATGATAGTCACAGCCGAGTTGAAAAGGGTAGGAACATCTAACTCCAGCTTACAAACTGTACAAAAGAACAAGGGTTGATTGTTCATCAGGTTTACAAAAAAAAACCAGATTGAAAAGGGCAACAACATCTAACTCCAGCAGTGTTTTCAGCAGTCACAGTCAAATGGATCGGTCAGGTCCATAGAATGAACATCCTGGATCGTAAAATTTACTGGATTATGACCACAATATGTTGTAAATAGAAGCCCGACACGTTCAGAAGCTCTTTTGCCCACCTGAAACTCCTTTTTTTGCTCTTCGACATACCCATCCGTCAAAACCATGCTGCTGATAAACTTAAGCCTGATGGACAATAGTAACCTCGCATTCAGCAGGAAGAATGTGACAAATCTTGTGTTTGCACGGTTGGCTACATATCGTTCTAGCGTTATTGTCTTCAATCGAATCTCATGAGAAGTGAGAAAATCCCAATGCTTACGAATCCACCGATTGGTTATAACTTTCTTACCCCGTCATGTTGCCTAAATAAACATGAAAATTGAAAACAATTAAGGTCTAAAAGAAGAGTGTCGAAAGAGCAACAGCTGAAAGGTTAACTCTAGTACACTATATGTGGGCTTCCAATGTGCGTGAAATTATCACCTTTATATACAACTTCTCCAGACATGGAAAGCATTGCAGCAAGCCAATAATCTTGTTTAGATCAAAACTATTCATTTGGATATATAAGATCTTGACAGAATCCAGCACCATCGATAGGCCATCCATGGAGAAACTCTTCATTGAGCATAGAACATAATATTAGTACAAAACGTGTACTCCAAGATGATATATAAATTATGCGCAGAAATTTAAAATGCAGCATATGGTTACAAGTGTAGATGATAATATAAAGTACCTGATGAACTGTGGATCCAAACACCATATTGAAATGAGCACAGAGATCATGTATTACACCCAAGGTCTCCAGTTTAGGCACAGAGAGGACGGTTATTTGCAACAGTGAATAACTAGAATCAAGGATTAACCTTTGAAGTGAAGGGGCATCTTGGATGATGAGCTGCCTTCCGTCAAAAGAAATTCCAATTCTTATAAGGTTAGGCGACTTTATTGGGAGACAACCGATTCTAACTGTGAAAACAAGTACCAAGCACTCCAGCGCAGGGCAACTGGAGTGGATGATGTTGTGCAATGAGGCCTTCGATATACGAACGCGCACAAATGAAAGTTTCTTGAGAAATGGGAGTCGAAGGTTTAGTACCAGATTGTCTAGAAGATAGCACAGCGCAAAGGTGGCAGTGTGGAGAGAGGAGGAAAACCGCGAGATGGACATCGATGCTGAGGGCACAAGTTCATGGTGTTCTGTATGTGGTATGTGATTTCCAGGGGAATAGTAGAACTCAAGCAGCTGTAGTTCTGTGAATTCAGGGGATTTCAGCCAGGCGTCCACCGTGCAGGGCATGGTATGCTTGCTAAGGTAGCATGACGGGATGCAGAGGTTTTGAACGGATCCCTGGTGGGAGGAGATGATGGCTCTGGGGATTTCAAAATCATTGAAGAGAGATAGCTGATGACAGTCGAGATTAAGGGGCACGGCGCGCCATAGAAGGCGCCACCGAATTGAGAGGACTTGGGTGCAGCAACAATCCTTGGTGGGGAGAAGCGAGATGATCTCCCCAAGCACGGCGTCCGGGAGATCGCTGATGCGGTCCACCCGAGATTCTACGGGTTCCTGGGATCCGGTGGGGGCGGGGTTGCCGCTTCTCCCCGCGCTGCCGGGTGCGGGATCTACAACAGGCGTCGCTGCTGGCGGGAGCCTCATCTTCTTGGCGCTGGGGTCAGCCGACTCCATTTTCCTCGAGGGTGTCATGTCGCGCTCACGGATTTGAGCAGAGTAACGAATGACGAGCCTAGTTGTAGTGCGAGCGAAGAAGAAGGGGAGCTGGGGGTTTTCTGTAGGAGTGAGGAAGAAGGGGAGCTGGGGTTTTCTGTAGGAATGAGCTAACGTGAGGTGGGTGGGAGCGAGGAGGAAGAAGAGCACCCATGTTTTTTTTGTGAGGGAGGGGGGCGGTGTGCTGGTTGTAGGTAGCGCCTTTTGAATTGATTTTACTATTTACTAGTGTGGATTGGCTGTTTTGTCTTGGGCCTAGAGAAACAATTACTACTAGTACAGTGGAGACACTCTACAGCTACCCAGAAAAACAATTACTACTAGTACAGTGGAGACACTCTACCGCTTCTGGCTCCTCCTAGGTCATTGAAACGTCTCCCTATACTAAATGTCGTTATACTTTTGTTCATCGACATGCGGGCCATGCAGCGCACGGGTCCAAATGCCATCCACCAAGTTAGCAGGCAGTATGCAGGCGGAGAGTCACCCCGGTTGTAGCGCGACAGTAACGAGCCGTCGTATCACAAAACCCCACCTCCCCGCAGTCTAAGTTTGACGGACGAAGCAACCATCATTTCACTCCTCGCTGAATCCCCTTCTCCCTCACTGTCTTCAAGAAAGGCAACACTCGCATCTGCCACTATTCTTCTCTCGCAACGAAGGGAAGGTAAGCGGATCCGTGATGTTGGTATATTTTTGTTCAGAGAAAAAAAAACAGAACTTTTGCAAAGCAGTAACCAATCCTCACTCTCTTTTTTGTTTCATTGTCATTGCGATTGTGTTTTCCTTTCAGTGGTCTCCTAGTATTCCTCAGTTTCATGATGGACCAAGGAGAACCAGGCAAAGCTCTGCCGATATTGGAGCAGACGCGGGAGGCTGATCCCCACGAGACAGATAGCTCCAAGAAGATGGAGGCAACCACCGAGCCGATCCCAGATACGCTCACGGCCACTACTGAGATGGTCAACGCCCCGTTTGAGGTTACAGCCCCCGTGGCACTACAGGAGCAGTTTTCCCCCTTT
>NC_057813.1:725519662-725534984 GCF_018294505.1 Triticum aestivum
TCATCTAAGTATGTGGTGATTTTTTTAGAAAAGTAAGTATGTGGTGATTAATAATGCAAAATTTTATTAGCTTCAATGCCATGCTATACATAGTGGTTTAAATAACTTGTGGTTCTTATACTGAAAAGTAATTCAGAATTTGTTTCTGTTTCAATTAGAGCCCTGATGCAGACAAGGATTGTGTGGTTGTGCATGTCACTCGCTATGAGGCGGGCGACCTGAATATACGCACTGGGAAAACAGAGTTCTTAGGCTGTTGGATCCTGGAAGCCATGTGCGGTTATACCAATGAAGAGTTGTATTCCAGCCTCACTGTTGTCAGGCGTGTTGTCCAGGGTGTACTGAAGCACAAGAAGTTCAAAGCTACTCCTTCTTTTGTCAGGCATACTGTTCTTGTCAAGCTTACGCAGGAAGATGACGTGCCATGCCTCCACAAACAAGTTTATCAGTGGCAAGGCCACAAGGTTGTCTTCGTGAAGGTTCACAGGATTGAGCTGCTGCGGGACGTCCTCGATGATGTTCATGGCAAGGTCCGTCTTGTGTCCAACCCAAATTAGATCGAGGCATGAAATAGTTGCCCCAGCTAGTGTTTAATAGTAGTTTGGATTGTGTCTAATTATTCGAACCTTGCCTATTATCGACCCCTCTGGGCTAGTGCTCTGTTTGAATCCGTCTATGGGAACTGCTGCTACTTTTGTGTGCCTGTGAATCATGTGAAAACCATCGTGATTGTTGCG
This sequence comes from Triticum aestivum, assembly GCF_018294505.1. Classification (NCBI taxonomy): domain Eukaryota; kingdom Viridiplantae; phylum Streptophyta; class Magnoliopsida; order Poales; family Poaceae; genus Triticum; species Triticum aestivum. The sequence goes on from NC_057813.1 coordinate 725,520,400, forward strand.
GAAACAGATGCGTCCTCACTAGTTTTTTCATGAATATGGCATGGTAAGACATAAGTTGTCACGATTTATCATACGAGCAGTGTGTGTTTTGATGGAATAGAGCGCTCGTTCGAGAACCATGTGCCGCCGTATACATAAGTACTTGTAAACACTATTGGTGCTACCCCACTTGTAAGCAGTTGTGCAAAACACGGCACATTGGCTCAGCTCGCTTCAACAGTAGGCTATCGACCAGCTAACAATCAACAATCTGATGTTTGACATATAAGCAACTACTATGTATCTTGTTATAGTGGTTCATGCAGTTAATTGAGGCCACAATGTAATAAATTCCAAACGTTCACACGCTAGTCCAGCGCTCATGTGGAACACTCACAATTAAACTCGTCTTCATAAAAATCTTGAAAAGCATAAGTTAAGCAATTTTATACATCTCAATGATTCATAGAACATAACAAACATATACTAGTTCACAGCAAAAGACAAAGTTGTGAGAAGGTTTACAGATCTGGAAAAAATAAGCAAGGCTTCTCTGAGCAAAGGGCCTCCCGGCAGGTTTAAATTTCTTGGAGTTCACTCTGGTTTTTTCTTGTTGCCACCATCCAGGGTTAGGTTCTCTCATTCCAGAATAACCAATATTGTGGTCTCAGCTGGAATGCTGAACTGAACCATGCAGTGTACTGACCAGCTGAAATGCTTGTGCATTCCACTAAATTTAAGCACCGCTATTTGCAGAAATAAGCAGACCACAATGACTCTTGTCCGCGCACTTGTCCAAAAGACCGCCGTGCAGCCGTGCCAGCTAGTCCTCGGTCCATGGATGAACTGGTAGAAAGTGCATTCCGGACTAGGATGTAGTTGTTTTCGCTCGTCCCTGCACTGCAATCAGGAAGTAAAACGTACGAATCAGCTTCTTTTAGATTGTGTTGGTCATTCTACCTTAGTTACTACCAATGTAGGGATACCTTGAAGACGGGAGGTTAGACGACGGCAACGAGGGATAGCCATCTCATTTTGCGCAGTTGTATTAAAACTGAGGTGTGTGCTTTTGATTGCGCGGATAGAAACTATACGGAGACAGACATCCTGAAACGATATGGAGACAGACATCCCTGTTTGCGCAAATACGAAATACGATTATTTAAACAGTGACACATATTACTACTTTCCCCCGTTTCCTCTTAGAACCAAGTCCTATATTCATGCTACAGGTTTCCCACTTTGTTCCCTGTTTGAACCAACTCTTTGAGTTCACTGTATGAAATAGCTTTACTTCTAATAATAGTAGAAGTCTAGGTGGCTTTGTAACAGCGGACGGAAGTAGAAAAGGATCCACACGAAGGGGGAAGAGCAGGGGCAGTAGAGCAAGGTAGGTTTCGAAGGAATATATACCTGAGGGTCGTCGGCATGTGGCAAATACGGTGTCGGGAGGCCGCATATTGGCCACAATACCGCAGGGAGGAAGAAGGGGTCAGAGGCCCTCCCGAGCCGGCGCTCTCTTTGAGAGAACGGCATGGCCGCCGATCGGGACGCGCGGGCAGCCTTTGGTCTCCTCCCTCGCCGCTGGCGACAGCGTGAACGATGCACCTACACCCCCTGCCCCGGTCGAGGTTGTCCGGACGGATTTGTGACCAGCCGTGAGCTGAGAGAGAGTGTGTGGCCACCTATGTCTTGCTTAGATCTGGAGAGCATGAGAGAGTGAACGAGAGGAACCCTAGTAAAGCAAGCGCTAAGGCTCCTGCTTTTATATATAGTGGAGTGATTTTGTTGTACCGGCTTCAAAAAAATGCGCTCCTATGTGTACCCGCGAGTGGGTGTGAGAAAACTAGTGCGTGCGTGCACCGCTTCTCTTCGTGAGAGTACAACATATACTATGCCCAAAGAACGTACGCCGCAAGAGTAATAGTATAAGTGTGTGACGTGTGAGCTAAAATAAAATGTGCGCGCCGTCTTTTGTTTTTTAGAAGTTCTGAGGGTAGGGTGTGAAGAGCACATATGTGCGTGACGTCTACCTGCAGATAGAGGATGGGTGCGACGTGTGAGTCTGCGAGAGGACTCGGGAGAGTCGTGACTCGTGAGGGTGCATGTGCGTGAGAGAGAGGGGGGGCATGTATCAATGCAATGCATGTGTCCGTAAATCATTATCCGACAAACGTTCGCCACAAGCCTTTTCCTGAGGAACGCCGTAAGAACTGTTAGATCGGCATCCGACAGTGTCAGTATTGCCATGTCATTTAACAGAACAGCCACTCCTCCTACACACAAATCTTCCACGTGAGTGTTAGCAACTGCCGTATGCTCCCTCCATTCCGAAATGCAGTGCATATAGCTTTATTGAAAATTAGAACCTTGCAAACTTTTACCGAGTTTTCATGTACCAAATTGCACATGTAGAATACCCTGTATATATCATTTCATTCATCTTCAATAGGTAACTATAAATATGGGTGAGGAGTCTACAAAGAAAGACCATCGTATCACCCGCAGCAATTTCAACCATCCTTTAGTGTCGAGGAATATCATAGGAACTCTATATGATATGATTTTTATAGGATTTTTTTCTTTAGATCCAATTGGTTCATAGGAATAGATTCATATACTCTACATTTCAAAGGAAATAAACATGATATCATTTCTATAGCTTTAGAGCCACCTGGTTCATATGAATGGATTCCTATACTCCCTTAATTTCAAAGGAGAATAAACATTAGTGTATATTCAATAGAAAAGTTCCTATGATATGAACCAAATTACATCTCTTTACTAATCCCTCCTCATAGGAATTGAGATACATGTCATCTCTAGATTCAATAGAAAAGTTCCTATGATGTGAACCAAATGACATCTATTTTCCAATCCCTGCTCATAGGAATTGAGATGCTCCATGTCATCTCTTTCCCTACAACTTCCACGTATGCATCTTCTATTCCTAAATAGATAGTACAACTCACTACTAGCTTTTTTCCAAAACATGCAACTATGGAAAAAGAACTATATAGTGTGCCAATAACTTTGAAAGATGGTTGCTGGATGAAGCTAACCCGATAGTGCAGAGAAGGGCAAATCCGAGCACTACTGGCCGTTGGATATCATCAACATTCCACCAGATCTGCCACATGTACAATTTAGAAGACTCCATGGTTGAACTTAAGCATAATGCACAAACCTCAAAACACAAGCACTTCTCCTTTGTTCTAGAATCTTCTGTATCATAATTGATTATTTTTTTCTAAATGAATTGCCATTATTTGTTTTTTACTTTATGATTTACAATGCACAACCCCATGAATCTTAACATTTTTATAAAACTAATTGATTTTGAATGAGATGAACTATAAGAACTAAACGAACATCTACATCGAGCATATATGACTCAAAGCTTTACATGCTATAGTGTGTATTTATTCATAATTTGGTTTTGAAATCTCATGCGTTCAATACATGTGTACCTTACTAGTTTTGAGTAGAGTAGCAAATTTCACGCGCCCCGGGTATATCAAAATGCAAGGCCATGCATCATTGCCTTTCGGTCGAACCTACGTCCACGATTTTTTGTACGTGCTATATCTCCACAGGTCCCCAAACCCAAAATGCTGCCTCGTTCTCGTAAAACCAAGCGGCCCACACATATTTAAGGCATCGACTCGATCACTCGAACCCGTTTACTACGACGTGGCCTCGCACGCCGTAGTACTCCTACAAACCCTACCACCGCACTCATCATCGGTTTTCTTCAAGAGGACGAGGGAGAAGCCGATTTGTAGTGGAGGCGCTTTCAAAAAAAAGGATCTGTAGTGGATACCCCTACCCTAGGGTGCCCTAGGTAGCTGCCACACGCATCATTGTTTTCTCTTTTCTTTATGCTCTTGCGCGCTAGAGTGAAATGATGGTTACTTTGTCCGTCCAGCTTAATGCGGGAAAGGTGGGGCTTTGTGATTTGACCCCTCATCGCTCATTTTCTACTACTGCGGCGCTACGACCGGGGTGCCTCCAATTCCAATCGCTGCTCCGAACTGTAATTTGGTGCATCGCACATGGAACAAGAAGGTGGATGAGCCACATGTCTGCCAAAGGGGTCCTGATAAGTGTGTCGCCATTTTGTGTGCGGACTGACCCTGCTTGAGTTGCTACGCCAACACGATAGGAGCAGCCTACCACTTGGTTTTGCTCCTTGGTGAATCCCGACTATATTGATCTAAAAAGATACGTGCTGAACTACCCTCTCCGTCTCGGTTTTTTATTTGTAGGCGTCTCGGTTTATAGGGCCTGCATGTAGTTCTAGGTCATCCATTTGACTAACTAAATATGATTTACTATGTCACAAAAAGTATATCATTGGATTCTTATTGGTTGATATGTGAAGAAACAAGAAACGAGGTAGAAGTTAATGCACCGCACCTTAGTATTGTGGGATTATTTGGTTTTCGTAAGACGACGTGCGTTTGGTTGCAAGGGTGGTCATGAATGGGTTGGGATCGTTCAGAACATGTTTGGTTATAAAGCACATGAATGGTTCGAGTGAAAAAAAGAGAATATGCCTTGAAGATGTTGAACCATTCCACCCAACCAAATCAGTCGAATCAAATGGCCACCCTTTGCATGTATGACTATGTGAGCATGACTGGTGGTCCCGTCTTAAATAATTAGCTCATCTCTTATATTCAGCCAAACACATGAATTGAATGGTTAAATCCCCAAAAAATTGAATGGTCCCAATCCATTCATATGATACCTTCAACCAAACGCATCCGACGGAGGGAGTAGTTGTATTTAAAAGTTGAGGGCGGGGCTTTTCCTGCGCGGTAGGCAGGGCAGTTCCGCCTAGTCGGTTCGACGGAGACGCGAGAAGACGAGGGAGTAGGCTGCTGCAAACATAGGGCTGTGTGATTTGACAGCGAGTTACTGCTGGATAGGTGGGGCCCCGTGATTTGACTTGCCATTATCATTTTAACTACGGCGCTACGACCGGCGTGAGTCTCCCGATTCCTGACCACCTCCATACAGGTGCCTCTACCAATGCTCCACCATGTAGTAGTAGAGGCTGGCTCTTGCATGAGAGCCCACTTCTCCACTTTTTCCTTGCCTCTCTTTCCTCCACATATGCAAAACTGCCATGTAAAGCGCACCCTCCGTCTAGGTGTGTAAGTCATCTTACGAAAATCAAATAATCCCAAAACACTTAGGCGCGGTGCATTAACTTCTACCTCGTTTCTTGTTTCTTGACATATCAACCAATAACAGATAAAGGGTGTGCATGCTTTTAATGACTTGAGACTATCAAACACGACATGCAGTGGTTAGTTCATTGCATGCAATACTATTAATTAGCAAATAAACGTTAACGTTTCTCGTTTTCTCCTCCTGCTTGGTCACGGTGCACAGCCTAAGATGGTATTGTACTTACTTGCTCCTACAGGTGCTTAAGCTTGCCACATAGGCATAAAGTCTGATGTGGCAAGTTAATCAAGAAGAGAGAGACTAGTTTGGTGACCCAACGAAGAAACGGTTCTAAGCGTGTGTACCTAGGTGAAAAGACAATTTTGAGTCTATAGCTAATTAAATAAAGCAAACTTAGCAACACCATTTCATTGGAAGAGGTCACTCCTTGGCAAATGCAATAAATACTAGTACTCCCTGTGTCCCATTATATAAGAACGTTTTTAACACAACACTAGCTAGTGTCGAAAATGTTCTTATATTATGGGACGGAGGGAGTACGAAGAAAGAGATAGAGAGGAGTAAAAAAATACACTTATAGCCAACCTTATAGCCAACCTTGTTGTAGTATGAGTGACTAAGGATGTATGACATGCCAACATCAGATAGCCTAACGCACCGTGTTAAATCTCCAAGGGCGCGACCACGCGAGCGACGCGACAGTCGTGGTAGGCGCGACCATGATACGCGCTGCTGGAAGCCCTTGGATCTGAGGTCAAACGGTCGCATGCTAAGTTGCTGAAAATTTTAAGAATAACCCTCCAGGATAGGATATTCACCCATAGGTCTAGTATCACGCCATGCAACCGTTCGATGTCACATCCAAGAGCTCTCAGAAGCCCGTATCATGGGAGAATTGAAAGCCACTACCCTGCCGTTCGCACGTTGGTAGTTCGCTCCTACTCTTTCCCGCACGTCCTTTAATACTACGGCGGTTCGCTCCTAGTCGTCCCGTCCATTCACATTACGGCAGTTCCACTAATCCTAACCCTCCTCCTAAATCCATGGCGTCCCAAATCTCCCCGATCAGCGGTGAGTATAAGGTTAGAACCATCACCGGTGATGAGTTCGACGTCATCTACACCCGTACTTCCGTGACGGTGAAAGGATGCCTTTCTCGCTTCAGACGCATGTTCGAAAACTCACATGATGAGTGGGTCGTTGGGCTAGATGTTGAGTACACCACAGTCCTGGGACGAGAGAAGGATCTAAAGGATGAAGAGAGGAAGAAGCCTGCCGTGATCCAGGATTGCATACATAACATTTGCTTGGTCTACCACATATGCCATGCCGACGTTGAGTGCCAGGATTTTAAGAACTTCCTCGAGGACAAAACAGTCAAATTCGTTACTGTAGACTTTAAGAACGACAAAGAATTCCTGCGTCGGATAGGCCTCATTGTAGGCAACCCCTTCGACCTCCAGAAGAATTGGCTGGTGCCCTCTCGTCAGCCCTCAATGCTGACCCTGGCAGGAGCCATGGTTCATCCTTCGTACCGCAAACTGGAGAAACCTCATTACACGTTTCATCGTCATGCATGGCAGCGGAATGTGCTAGATATAGACCACATCCAGTATGCTGCAATGGATGGCTACCTTTGTTTCAATATCTACAAGGGTTGGATGAAGAGCAACAGCCAAGTTTGCGGTTCAAGCAAAAAAGTATCGGACAAGAGGAAGAGGGACAAGGACGAAGTCGAGGACGTGGACGAGGACTCCGAGTAAGGTGGCAGTGTCATTGCTCATGGCGGTTCTAAACTTCTAATGCAGTGTCTACCGGATTAGTTGCATAGTTTAATTTCAGGTGTGCTTAGTTTAATTTGAGGGGTGTGTTGTGCTGAGCCCCTAGCAGAACTATGTTATGTTTCTTCTCGTTACTTTAACTCTTCAGTATGTACATACTAGTACTAGTATTTCTTTAATAGAATTTAGCACCCCAATTAAGCACGTACTAGCTTTTTTAACAGTACTATATGCATAATTTGGCGATGAGCACTCTCTATATGTACCACCTTTTTTTAAAATTTCAATTTTTGCTCCATGGCGCAATCCATCGATACTGGAGTACTACTGTACAAAAGTATACATTTTTTAAAAGGCTAGCCTACTGTTCATCACACACACACACACACACACACACACATATATATATATATATATGTGTGTGTGTGTGTGTGTGTGTAGCCAGTTAAATTCTCAACCTAGAACGACGTGCATGCCATGTAGTAAACCGATCCAGAGGAAGTATAGTAAAAATGAGGTGATTTTACCCAGCGATCGGCGGGGGAGCATGGCCTGTCATGCGGTCCCACGTGTCATGATGTACCAAGGCAATGCGCGTGTCCCTCTTGAGGCAGAAGCAATACTAGTATGTGGTTTGAGATGATGTCGAACCGAAGTGTGAAATAATGGTTGCTTCGTCCGTCTGGGAAGGTGCGGCATTGTGATTTGACGTCTCATTGCTCATTACTAACACTGGGCCGGTACGAGTGGGGTGCGTCCCCCTGCTGTTCTGCACTGTTATTTCGTGCTTGACACGTCGACCCGGTTGCTATATGTCCCACATGTAGGCGACAGGAAGTACAGAATTCATGAAAGGGAGCGTCGACGGAGGAGTATACTACAGAATTCATGAAAGGGAGCGACTTAGTTTTGGAAAAACCTGTTTTTACGGAGTACGTACCCACCAGGGTTTATAGGGCTCATCTAAAAAACATTCGTTTTTCCGTTTGATAGGTCTCAATTCTAGTACTATACTAGTACTCCCTCCGTTCCAAAATAGATGACCCAACTTTGTACCGAAGTTAGTATAAAGTTGAGTCGTCTATTTTGGAACGGAGGGAGTAGTAGTACCATTACATGTTGGATTTCGAGGTGTGTTAGATCACCCGACCAAGCAGTGTCAAGAGGAAACTAACCAATGCATGTACAAGTTCATGGAAATTTAGTGGTCATTCATGCATTCGTTCTAATTAATGCCTCGGTAAACATAACTTCTTGAGAAAAACGAGCGTATTGTGCAAACTATGAAATTAATTCGACCACTCACCGTCTACCTTGGTTGGAGAGATTTTGAAATTGATCCATAAACTGGAAAGGAGGGAGTAGTAACTTTTGTCTCGATTACTATTTGTGGCCTTGTATAGATGCAAAATGTATTTTTTTTATAGTGGCTTTTATAAGTAAATAGAGGGAGTACCAACCAAAGTACATAGTAGGGACGAGGAGTAAATGGAGGGAGTAGTAAAATTTTCTCCTCGTGCTGCGAGCCACCGCGCGCGTGGGCGAGGGAGCGGGCGTAAAGGCGTACAGTAGTACTCCAGTTTCACCTCATCCTGCGAGCCACCGCGCCCGTGGGCGGGGGAGACGGTGTAGTAAGCAAGTTTCTCCTCGTTCTACGAGTTGACGGGACACATCAAAAGTACTCCAGTGTATAGAGCCTTGCCTCTAAGGTAGGCCCCACATGGTTTGCCTCTTTTTTTAATTTAACATAACGCGTCAAGTCGCAATTTGTTTGTTCACCCGTGATAGACGATCCTCCCTCCACAAAGTGGACAACCAGTACACGTGCCAAATTACCACGTGGGCTGCATTTTTCGTACAGAAATGAGCTCCACCGTGTACCCGCGCGGGTGTGGTTGGGAAAGAGACAGGAGTACGTGCGCCGTGCGTGCACCTCTTCTCTTCGTGCACGTCCCCTACCTACATGGGTGTGTGTGAGAGAGATACAAACCTAGACATAATGCGCCGTCCATCCCCATGCCTCCGCCCAGTCCGACCACCAGTCACCACCACGGCACCACACCCCACTCCTCCTCACCTTATCTCTCATATTTCTCTCTCCATTTTTATATACAAGGGGCCACTATCAAAATTACAATTTACAGATGTACAAGGCCACTAACACTAATCGATGCAATATTAATGGTGTTTGCCTCGTGGTACTAGAAAAGGAGGACATTAATTATCCCTTGCATGCATGCGGGAGTTTGTAAAAAAATGCATCTTGATGTTCCGTGCAATGCACGGGCATCTTGCTAGTCCATGAAAACAACACATGGCAAAATTCCACGGCGAACGAGGGATTTGAATCTGTTGGGAGGGAATGTTTGGATCTTGCCCGGGGCAGCCAAAGTATTGGCGACCCTTTTGTCCATGGGTGCCTTTGCCACCGATGAACGAGGAATGGCTCGGGTGCTCATGCTGTCATGCATCCTCTAGCGCGCACGTTGGAGACGAGCTCGCACGAGATGTGTTTTTTAGTCCCACAACGCCGCCCGAGCCGCCCGCAGACCAACCGGCGACCCGCAAATTACGCCATCCAAACGTAGCCGCACACATTATGACAACAACTCAACCAACCGGACGAAATTCACGCAAACACGTAGAGAAACTGATACTCATTCACGTAACCACCGGAGTATTTCATATAAACAACGACAGAAATCATATAAAATACCAGATTTTCACACAAACATGACGGATTTCATTACATTCAAATGAACTACGCGGTGCTAGTTCTGGACAGCACAGGTATATAATACATGGCCTAAATGGTCACCCGCTGATCGATTTGTGTTCCTCATGTCCGGCAGCACGATCATCGGACTACCGGGAGCCTCGGAGGTATATGCTTCAGCGCAAAGGACGGCTCGCTTCCCCACTGCCCAACTGATATCATTGGCTGGTGCCGAAGATGATGGTGGCCGGCACCGGTTCGAGTTCGTCACCGGCCACTACTTCGCCATGGCCGGCACCCGCTTGAGTTCATCCTAACATTGACCTCTTCTGTGGAGCCCATGCACGGTCGACGAAGGTCCTCGCAACAAAAGGATCTGGCAGGACACCTACTGTGTACGCCGATGTCGCCTACGCGGTGGCCTTCATGGGACCCAAGCGGCGGCGGCCTCCCGTGTTCTACTTCTCCTCGATGATGGTGGCGGACGCGGAGGCGCTGGCCACCGACTCGTCGCTCTCCGCGCACCCGGCTTCTGTCGCTGCTTGCATGGTGCGGCCGCCGGCATGCGAGTCTCGGCCACAAAAACGGGAGACGCGGTACGAGGCGGCGGCGTGGATGGCAGCAACGACGCCCGTGCGCCGCTCCTCGTCGAGCTGGCCTAGAGCGGCGAGTTGCTGAACCGCGCACCGGCTTGGGGTGGCAACTGCCTCCCTCGAGCGAGGGGAGGGAGGTGGATCAGCGAGCTCCATAGCTCGTATCCGGCGGGCTACCCAGCCGGCTTGGATGCGGAATAACTACTCTTCGTAAGCCATTGTAAGAGTGGACAAAATGGTGGAGGAGATAGGGGAGTGGCGGAGGTGTTCGATTCTTGGCCGGGGTTTGGCCTCGTTTAAATAGGAGATTAAATAGACGGCGGACAGGAGGAGCTCGGCAGGCGTTGCGTTTAATGCCGGCCCGGTCATGAATGGACGTGTGTCCAGAGTGGGTTTCTCGGCTTCCACACGGGCGGGTTTCATGGAGGCGTTTGAATGCGGCACGGAGGCGTGTTCACCCAGGCGTGCCGCGAGTGGCGCCCTCAACTCTGACCTAGGACACCGCGCCATTCTTCCACTGACGTGTGGGCTCTTTGGGTGCATGGCCTGCATGTCAATGACCCAACGCAGGCAGCACACAGCAGAGGAACCTTTGGTGGGCCAGGGCGGTCAGAAGCGGGCATTTCATAAACCGATGATTGTTCATTGAGTGTGACATCATCTTTTTCATGTAGTTAAGCGTGTGTCTTGCGTCGTGTGTTCTGTGCATGCAGGCGTGCGAGTGTTGCATGCGTGCAAGGGTGCGTTTCAGTGTTGCATGCATGGGTGCGTACATGCAAGGGTGCGTTTCAGTGTTGCATGCATGGGTGCGTACGTGTGTGTGTTCGTGAGTGCATGTGTACGTGTCAGTGTTGCACACCAGCATGCGTGTGTATGTTATATGTACATGTCAGTGTTGCACGCCTACATGTGTGCGTGTCTTGCATGCGTGCATGTGTATGTGCGGGGTGAGGCTACATGTCAGTCGACTGCCTTTTTCATCTCTGGTCATTAGATTTTCCAGCCGTTGGATACGAAATCAAGGGCCTCCAGTTTATCATCAAACTCCACCCACCCCCCCGAGCCGCCATCCACCACCGGCCGAACCACCCTCCCCCGCTGCCCGCGGCCGGCCCGCCCTCCCCGAAACCACTCCCCACCGCCGGTCTGCCGCCGCACCTTCGAGAGAGTGGGCCAGCATATATGATCTTGAGATTTTACGAAGTCACCATAGGTGCCTCGTAGTCGAGTGGAACGTCTCCTCCCACTGAACGTACATCGCCGGAAAATACTGAAATTAACACAAGATAAATGCGAGCACCGGAACTTTAACCTTGGTGGGCTCGAGAAACCACTGTCCTCTAACCATCCAACCACATGTTGGTTAGCACGACAAAATGTATGTGGTGACCATTATGAGCTTATTACCAAGTCCAGTGACCATATCGTGCTTTCGCTTCAAATACAATGACCGTAAGTGTCATCAACAAAATACGGAGCACGCATCAAATGCAAAGTCCGTCAGTGTCATCAACAAAATATGGAGACGTATCATGAGCTAGATACCGTTGTACTATTGTATATGCTTATTTTCTTAGTGGCCGATTGCGTGTGTGGTGTGGTGGGCACATCATTTCTAGTTGTGGTGGGTCAACATGAAGACTCATGGTCGGTTCCATCCTGCACCACATATAGGTTGGACCGAGACGTGTTATACGGAGACCCGTGTGGAGGACTCAGCGTACAACACGAAGCTACCAGAGTCGCGGAGGACTCTATCCCCACTGGTGATAAGCCTACTATATATGATTTGTAACCCTAGGCCCTTAGTATGTTATACAAGCTTGGGGGCTAGTTCGTCGATAGTATACACACACGCACAATGCCTGGTATTCACGTGTACTTTGTACACACCCCTAACACTAATATACAATACCAGGAGTAGGCTCTTTCTTCAACTGCAAGGGTCCGATCCGAACTAGGGTAAAACTTTGCCTCGTATTACCATCCAACCTAACTCCCAGGGATATCCTACCGAATGATATGATGAAATCATATCTGCCAACTACTATTAGAGAGGTGTGTCTGGGGGGCAACGCACTAAGAGAGGCCTAAAGATAATGTCCGTGCGGGAGACACGTAGGCACATATATGTGCGTATAGAGGGCTAGTAGAGACCGTGCATGTGTATATATGCATGTGAAAGAAATAATGTTTTCCAACCAAGATTAGTGAAAAGAGTGGTACATAGTAGTCAGAAAGAGAGATAGAGAAACAGAGAGAGCATGTGCGTGAGACACCCCGACAGCCTGAGAGAGATTGTGAGCATGTGTGAAAGAGAAATGCCGATGCATATAAAGTGTGTGCACTTATGCGTTAGATAGAGAGATATCTACGTGTAAAAGGCGGTTATACGCATTAAATTAAAATATAAATGTCATTATTATTTTTGGATGAGATCATGAATTTTGCAAAATTGCGTATGGACGAAAATCGGTCTATTAGACACCCATACTCTATTGAATTCTAGCATGTGCATGTGTTTATTTCATATTATCGATCCATAGAGTGAGAGCGGTTTGAAATACAGGCAATGGATGCTTTTGCAATTTATATATAAACATTAATTAATGCACTCCATGTTGTTAGTGTGAAGCACTTTATACATTTGTCACTTGCATGGATACATTCCAAATTGCTAGCTACGAAATAAAATACATGTCGAATTCAACATAAAGGGGGTTTCGAAGATTCGAATTCATAGGAAGTGCATTCATCTATTTGAACCCGAGATAATGGCATTTGTAAATCAGATGTAAAAGGGGGCATCAATCTTTGTTGTGAGTTTGAACATGGTATATATATTCATACGCATATCTAACTTTTTTTTGCAACCAAGGAGATTATACCTGGAACCATGCATGAACCGAGGTAAGTTACATATTTTTTAATATATACTCGTGTACAATGTATATTAAAATGTACCCCCTCCATTCCAAAATAATCGTAGCTTTAGGATTTTCAAGAGTAAAGATTTGTGAAGTTTGACAAATCCTAAAAGTTCAATTTAGGAGAACCGAAAACGTTAATGCTTCTGCTCCCAAATATTGAACGAAGCACCAAATAGGCCTCTGGTCACCCAAAACCGTGCGAGACTAATGTTTTGGTGGTAGGAAATTACTGTCTTGACTCTGGCCTGTGTAGCCTATTAGGTCTAAACCGGGGTAGGTTTGTAACTTCACCAAGACGCCAGTCTCAACCACCTCCGAGAAGCATTCATACGCCGTGGGCGCCTAAACACCCATGCGCTCGGCCGAAATCTATCCCTCCCACATTTGGGACACCTGACATGACTGTCCTACCCCCAACCCGCAATATGTCCGAAATTTTAGATGGGGGCAAAGTTTGTAACTTTCCCCAAGTTTCAAACAAGCGCGTCTCAAACCGAAACATTGTTCCCCCTTAGTTCCCCGCCTCCCTCGGTTTCCCCATTCATACTCCGTGGGGGCGAAAATGCCCTCTCCACCAGCCGCGAAACTCCAACCTCCTCCGTCCTCCACCCCATAGCGGCCAATCCACCACCGCCCTCCTCCATCACACCGGAGCCGGTACCCCGACGTTGTCGTCCAACACAACCGCAACCACAATGCCCTCAAGGACTTAGCAGCTGAAGCCGAGGTAGAGCTGCCTCCACGACGCCGACGCCGACGTGCGCCATACCAGAACCACTCCGACCACGCCGTCCTGCGCCTCACTGCTGCGGCTCTACTGTTGCAACCGTCCACCGCACCGGAGCTATTCCCGCTACGCTGTCGTTCGCCGCCTCGGATCTGCTTCCCCGCCGCCGACAGACGGCCACCGCACCACACTCAACAACTTGGACATGGGTTCGTCCAAGGATGCACCGTCCTCCACAACTTCTGGTTTCCGGCGAACAACAAGATCACCGGAAAAACAGAAGGAGGACACAACACTGCCAGCAGAAAGAGGTACTCCTCTTCACTTATTCGTGCAAATCTTACGTCTCCGCTCAGACCGTATTCATCCCACGAAAGAAACTAGTTGAGCGCTTCTTACTGCATCTTCTTTGTTGTACTAAATGCACAACGTTTCATCCCTTTTACTATTTCACCTTTCCTAGAGGTCAGTAGCCCGCCTGGGTTTCAATTCAGGGTCAGTCAAACCGCAATTAAAAGAAGCATCACCCGCTTAGGCGCGCGGAGCACCTAGTTCGCCTGTTCCCCCGGGAAGCAGCGCATCGGTGTCTATCATAGGGGTGTGGGGCGCAGGAGCTGCTTGCGCCCGATCTGGAGGTCGGCGGGGCTTGAAAGGATGGCC